>NC_041335.1:16625830-16765830 GCF_004354835.1 Perca flavescens | reverse complement strand
ACTACAAAAGCTGGTGCTAAAATGTCAAAACCAATGACACTTGGATTTGGCTTGGACACTGCCTTAATTTCAGGAGCATGATCAGCTCATGATTATTACATTAGCCTCTCTGCTTATGTCATCATCAGCTTTACCACTCTGTCTCTTCCCTCTTTCCATAGATTTGAATACCAAAATAGCATTCAAAATAGCACGACCGGAGAGGCTGTGTGCAGAGCAGTCTGACGGGCTGATGCTTTTAGTCCAGTAGGGAAAGCCCTGGCTCTAAAGGAAACACCAAGGTCTCAGTACTGCCCTTCAACCCCTTACTGTATCACTCATTCCTCTCTCCCTCACTGATACGGAGGCACTGGGTTCATACACACTCAAGACAACACAATCTCAAGTACCAAAGGGCTAAACTGATCTGCAGTCCTTGATCAAGTGCACCACCTCTGCCTGCGCAAGCTTTCCGTTTCTCATCAAGAACTTGCACACACAAACATACAAACAATGAAGGATCTCATCTTACATGCTGCTCTTCTTCCGAGGAGAGCTGACGGAGCCCTTCCTGTGCTGGCTGAAGGAGCCCCCCATGGCAACAGCTGCGTCTGTGTTTTAGGTTTATCACAGATGACGCACGTCCCTTTTCTCCTCCAAAGGTTCACCTCTGCCTCTCCTCCAGACAGCCTGGCTCAACATCAGAGCTGCTCAAAGCACTGCTTCTCATGACTGACTTGTTATTATCTAACCAACAACCAGCCTCCCCTCTCGCAGTCCTTTCTCTTTCTCTGTCTCTGTTGATGCTGTACAGTGTAAATACTCAGGAGTACTACTGATAACACATAGCTAACAGTCCCGCCTCCTCGCTCTACTTCTCCTCTCTCTCTTTCTCTCTCTCACACACACACACAAACACACACCAGAGGAAGATTACATTCACTTGTCAGGCAGGCAGTGCATAGCCTTTAGAATGAAAAAGGCAGAGAGGAGGTGTGTGTGTGTGTGTGTGTGTGTGTGTGTTTGATAGGGGAGTTGTTTAAAGAGCACTAAGTCCAGGAGGGGGAAGATGGAGAGAGAGTGCGTGTGTGTGTGTGTGTGTGTGTGTGTGTGTGTGTGTGTGTGTGTGTGTGTGTGTGTGTCATTCGGGGGTATCTGGCAGGGTAAGCGTATTGTTCAAGCGTGAAAGAGTCTCTTCTATTGTTAGTCAGCTGAATACCAGATCTGAGATGCAGGGGGAGGGATGGAAGATGACGGAGGGAGAGTTGGCGGCATAAAACACAGCCTCACTTGTTGTGCCACATTCCCACTACCTGCTGTGATCCCATATACCCACCCTTGCAGCCCCTTTAAGCTTTAGCATGACAACACACACACACACACACACACACACACACACACACACACACACCTAGTTAGACATTGTTAAACCAACAGTGTAAGACAATTCCACTGGTCCATTAATCATATTGAGTGTCAATACAGCAGAGCCTTGTAATGATTCAAGAAGGAAAAATCATACCTCCTGATTGAAGCCTGTTCCTTACTGTTAGGGATAAAAAGCCCTTAGAGCACTGGTGGGTCAGGCAGTGGTGACCAGGACAGGGCCGCCTTTGAGAGGCTTTAGTGCATAACTTCCTCCAACTGAGATGAATCACATGAGGCTCACTATGGAGGTCCTAATTTCTGAAGGACCTTTATAACATTTCATTCACAAACAGTGCACAAAAGAGCATTTGGGATAAATAGGTAGGCTACTGTTTACCATCAACGATTGTATGAATATGTAGCCTAACTTTTTAGTCAGTACAGCCACTTGAACGTTACTCTGACCACTTGTTAGCTTAACGTGTTAGCGCCACAAATTACGAATACATAGCTACATGAACAATTATTCAATGTAGCAAATAGCCCAGACTAATAACTTAAAAACAACTTGCCTCATGATTGTTGTCCAAGGTTGCTAGTCAATTCAACCGCTGCAAGTGATACTGTTTTCCACACGACTGCGCATGGCATGACTTGCCATAGTAACGATCGGCTAGACGTTAAGGCGTTGAGGTTGTAAATTTGAGAATTTAAAGTGACAACCCTTATTTCATTTAAATAGATGTCTGTCAAGTCACTATCTATCACAGAAGGATGTACACAATGGGGATTGAGCCCATGGCCCACTGATGAAAGTACTACAATATTTTTATATTAATATTTGCAGTATTATAAACATATAGACATGACATCTCCACAAAAAAAACCTGCATTACTGTTAATTCGTAATTAGCCAGAGGACTGAAATCTTCAGGATTCCCACTTTAATCGTGAAGATTGTATCCATGTAATAATATATGAGTGAAAACAAAGGAATTGTGCTGAGCATTTAGCAGCCTGGAACATAAATATAATTACGGAGTGTCTATTTGCACCCCCGGTACGAACGGCCTCGGCCAAACAGCTGAGCTATTCACACCCTGTGACGTAACAACAACAAAAACGTTGCTCGCGTGCACCGAAATCATGGCGGACGTTCATCTTCCATGACCGCAGAAACTGGCATATTAGGAAAGTTTTGTCTCTAAAGTTTATAACAATTGAATTTCTAGCGGAAAATGGATACTACAGTTGCGCTTTCTGTCTTCAGTGAAAGCATACAACCGTTAGTACCATAGGTTAGTACCTATTTTTTGTATACTGTATGGTTACCTAGCAACTGCGGCTTGAAGACACCAAGTGGTAAACAGTTATACAACATCCTGTAAGGACTGTTAGGTGAGTGGTTAGAACACTGAGCTTTGGTTTGGGAGTCTGGAGTTGGCTTGGTTGACGTTCACCAACGTCCCCTAAACTTTCTGTGTTAGTGGGGAACGCGAAATTTCTTTTGCAGGGTGGTAAAGGAAGACTCATGAATATGCCTGCTCTGGTTGGGTTGGTTAGGTTTAGGCAAGAGAAGTGGGATTGGTTATGGTTAGGGTAAGAATGTCAGGGCGATAATATTCCAAAAAGGTGTAATACATGAGTAGTATGGATAACTGTGTGTAACTATATGCCACGATATTGTAAATGCACAGGGGTGCAAATAGCATACATTGATATTTGTACCAGATGGGGTATTAATAGAACACATTACTGTGTGCACCGGCGGGGTACGAATAGCATTCATTTCTAATTGCGCAGGGTACGAATAGCATACACTGCTAATTGTACCAGGGGTGCAAATAGCCTCACCCATATAATTATGTCAACATACAAATTGTAAAAACAAGGCTGCAGGTCATTTTATTGAGTTTTCAATTTATAATAAGCATGCTTTTTTGAAATCCAAAAAACACAACAATACACTTGTAATGTTTTATTATGTCACACACAACCTGTTACCATATTCATATGGTGTATGTATTCAGAAAGGATTTGTTTTTTGGTATGTATCAACATTTTAGTATCAAGTGCAAAAACAGTATGATAAGGGATTTTTTTCTGTGTTTAGACACGAACATTGCAGAAACAAACACAATGAAGAAGTTCAAGGTACTAACTGCAACATTACAAGTTGCATATGTGCATTTCTAAAGTAAGAAAAAGGAACACCATAAAGTTATTCAGGTATTGTGCGGATGTGGCACCCAGAGGGCTGAGATAGGGCAGAGCTTTGGTGGTGGGGGCAGTGGTGCCCTGACAGTGCATAGTCTGGACCCCATGTTGCTTGATGGTGCAGATTTGTAATATTTATTATTAACAGTGATATATTTATATTTGTTGCGTATATTTTATATAAAATGAATGTATATGCTTTGAAACATATTTTCAAATCTATGTATCATGCTCTTTAAATCAAATTCATATGATTTCAATGTGACAACTCTCTTATTGCTGGATTCGTGAGAATTATGAACATTTTGGGACCTAAGAATTAGGTCAGGACCATAAAATGTTGATCAGTCCTGCTCTTACATAACAAAGAAGTGCATGCAATACAAAAAATGATTTTACAATACCTTCATACAAAGGAACAGATGAAAGAAACATGTACCATTTGGCCCTTAGATTATACAAGTTTGAACTGTCTATATGTGAGATGCCACTCCGTTTTGGAATTAACCATATTATAGGATAAAGAATACATACTGTAGTCACACACACATACAGTACATACATACACAACCGGCTTGTCCATTCAAGCACCTGCATCTCCCTACTTTATTTCTGACACAAATGGTCATCTCCTTTTAGACACAGGTATAGATATGATAAAACTGAAATAAAAAATATTATGTCAGATGAACTTCACTTTCAATGATAGTGTCAGTATAGGACTACACCCGTGAAATGTTATATTGCACAAATGTAAGAGTAGCAGCTTTGGGTTTTAAGTGGCCTTAATGTTGACAGAAAAAAATAGAGCTGCCTGGAGACAAAATATCGACCTTCATTTTCCTTCAGAATCTAAACGTTTTATAGTCAACCAAACGAAACCACCGGACATGCTTATTTATAAAGGTAAGATGTTAGACTAAGGGAGAGCTTCCTTGGTCAAGACAACTTTGAGTTTAAAGGGTCAGACAGAGATACCCTGTTGAACACACTTAATTATATTATGTTAGTTCTTAATTTCCATTTAAATTCCAGTTTGTAATCCAATGTGATAAATTACTTGAAACACAACTTGATGTCTTTTTTCCATATTTGAACAAGTACTACAAGTGTCTTCTGGTTATCATGATTCATGATAATTATGTTTTCAATATTATGCAGCTGCAGCTGTATGCATATGTCAACAGCAAAATTAAAGTGTAAAGCAAAGTAAAAGAAAAAAATGACAAAAAAAAAGAAAAAAAAGTGCAATCAGAAGCATGACACTGGTGTTTGGGTGGATTTGAAACTATCAGGCACCAAACCCAGTCCTGCAATGGGAGTTTAGGCAGCACCAAGAAGTCACCCCTACCTCAAACGAAGGTTGGCTACAGCCAAACAGTCTCAATTGTCAAGGGAGGAGAGGCAGTCACATAATACCAAGAAAGTAAGGCATTCTGGAAGAGGATTGTGCAGCCTCTGGCTCAGATAGCTGTCCTTCATTTTCTCACTTTCAGGTTAATGTCGTGTTAAAAAGCAAGTCTAGATTCAACAAACTTTATTACTGTTGTGGCTGTTCAAAGGCCACACCTTGCTTGTCGTAGATCTCCTTTAGCAGCAGGAGAGCAGTATCCTCAGATTCCCTAACAGACAGAGAGAAGGGGACAACATTATTTATTTGAAGTAAAAATCAAAATCAGGGAAGTAAAATAGGATACAACAAAGAAAAAAATATCAGGAACACTTAATACAAAAGAGCACAATTACTGTGGTCCAACCCCAACGGTATGCATGACTCACCAGTAACAAAGATGAGACTGGATGGCAAACAGGTACTCATTGAAGCTCTCGATGGGTTTTTCCTGAAGTACGTAGTCAATCCTTCGTCCTCCGTTCAACATCCCCACTTTAATCTCAGGCTGCTCCGTCTGCTCGGCTGACACTGAGGACTCTGCCTCCTCACACACTCCTGCAGGAAAAGAATAAAAAATGAGGCTGTACATGCAGGTGAATGATAACAAAAACAAAGACAATAGCCAGCAGCAGCTATCTGTTTTAACTCAGACTTTATGGCAAAACCAGAACAGATCAGATAATGGACGGGAAAGAAGTTTCATTAGTCTACAAGCCAAAGTCTGTCTACCTCAGAGATGAGCCAGTGGCTGAATGTTGTAGTAAGAAGATTTGATTGGATAGCGACACAATAGCACTTACACAGAATTGGTTATACAAGTGTGTCATATAAGGACATTTTTTTTTAATTAGCACTGAATAGATGTCTACTATATCTATTGATCATCGCAACGTTTTGCCTTTGACCTGATTATGCACTTACCCATAGGTGCAGGTATGATATTGAGTAAATGTCAGTAAGGTGGGGCCATGAGTGAACGGTGTGTTACGAATGCGTTGTTGTTTAAGAGTGATCTCACGAGGGCTCTCCTCTAAGACCTAATGCACTACTGATGAACTCTAAACTACCGGCTGCTTGCATCTCATACATTTTTTATGACTATTTATGACAACCTAACTCTGCATTTACTGGCTTGTAATTCTGAAATTAAAAGACACAAATCTTACTAAATTAAACTACATCCTATAGAGTCATGTTTGGGATCATGCGCCACTATACTTGAAGTGAAGGGTCCTCTTTAAAAGAGAAAATGTAACTGTACAGTCTGTTTTAACAGCAGCTGTATTAACCGTGACCCATTTAATGAACTGACAGACTAAGTACTTGAGGTGCTGTAGAAAAGGGCAGGACATGTATCTGCATGTAGCTAGTGTAGGAGTTACAGTAGCTACATGCAGGTGACCTGCTACTGATGAATGATATCACCTGCTGGTTGAATTACTCTTGTTAACAAAACAACTGTGATCACTACTATTCAACTCATCCTATTTGTTAAGCACATACGAGAGTGTGCCATGGGCCAGTTACTCAAGTGGCTTCTAATGTGGACAATCAGTGAAGGAGTAAATAAATCCAACCAATCAGAACAGACAGCAGGAGAGGAAGGGAAGGGCCTGAAGGGGGTGTCAGTAAATTGAACGTTGAGTTGAAGATTAGATGTATATTAGTAGAAGTGCAGTTAGGCATGGAGGAAGGAGGAGCAGGAGTAGGAAGAACCTGGGACATAACATACATTACATAACATTTGCTCTCAGCGCATAGTTTTAACCATTAAAACAGGTAATGAGAGTATTTCCGTTCGCCTCTTTTGTGCACGTTGACTTTCCGGATTCAAACAAGAATGAAAGACAAGTTTGTATAGGCGATTAGGTTTATAGTTTATAGAGAAACCCAGATTGCAAAGCTAGAAAAGCTAGCTTTACCCATTTCTCTCATATATTCTAGCCAAGTGAAGGGTTCCCCCCTAAAGTAGTTTAGCACGGTGGCAAGTGTCTTTTTTTTTTTTTTTTTTTTTTTTTTTTTTTTTAACTAGGGCCCGGCTGGGGCCGTTCACAGACTGATTGCCGCATAAATGTAGAGCCCAATAATTTCTGTGATAACAGAATCATGAAATTGAGAATTTAAAAAAGCTATAACACAGATTCCATTAAGTCAGTCCTAAAAGCTAACTGGAGATTTGAAAACAGTACGACTATGTCTACGTTTCCAACCGAGCCGCTCCACTGTAACTTGCAGTTTAAAAAATGTCTTAAAAGTACATTCAAAAATAATTCCCAGTGGCTTAGGCCTGGTGGGGGGGCAACTAAGGCCCGGTGGGCCACCAGGCTTGCAATACACTGGGGGAAACCCTGAAGTGACTATCCTGGCTTACCTTGGAAGTAATGCTTATGAAGGGCCCTGGGCCACTCCAGTATTTTAGTCCAAAAATCTGCACTTTTCTCTTCCCTCTTAGCAGAAGCAGTGACTGCCGCTGAGGCTGAGGTTCACGGTAAAGTAGTAAGGAGTGAGAGCAGGAGAAACCACCAGATAGAGTAGAAGAGGGGAGGGGAGGGTGGCAACATGCAGAGAGGGGTGAAAGGAGTATAAGCAGAGTGGGTTAGACACACTCTTGTGCGCACACACGCACACGCACACGCACACACACACACACACACACACACACACACACACACACACACACACACACACACACACACACACACACACACACACACACACACACACACACACACACACACACATTTTGGTCTGCTATGTCAGCTGCCAAGACACCCAGCACAAATTTATGCCCAAACTGTGGAGAGACACGAATAAGAATGCTTTTCCTACTGTGTCTCTCTTGAAGGTCTCTCTTTATTGTAGTGTCTCCATCCACCGAGGGAAGTGCAGCAACTGGTGGTCTGGCAAAGGACTGACATGCTGTCCGTAACAATCCCCAAACATTGTTCTTCAAATCCATGCCCATACGGGTCAAGCTGTCCTTTAGTTCTATTAGACAAAGACAAACAGAGATTATCATTAAGCCTACTAAACAAGAGCCCACACCACAATATTGTTCAACAAAGACAAGGAGAAAGAAACAGACAGCCATACCCAGGTGCATTCTCTTGCGGCCTTTATGGTGAGGGATCAGCATGGGCTCCAGATCCACCTCTGTTACAATCATAGGCTCTAACCGATAAGCCACAGGGTCATACTACACAGTAATAAAGGGGAAGAAATGAACGTAATGTAATGTTTAATAGATTTTTTTGAATATGGATGGGACAAAGAAAATCAAACTGTAGTTGGGGCAAATAAAAGCAGGAGTTATCTCTTTTTGGGGCTGAGCACAGGATGTGTGCCTGAATGGGCAGATGCAGTAAATATGTGATTACTCACTGGGTGGTAGATGTTGTAAAAGCTCTTGCAGGTTGGGAAGGTGTAGTTAGGATCGATGTGTTTGAGCCCACGAACGGTCAGGAACATTCCAATAGGAGAGCCAAAAGCAAAAAATGTTTGAGGATGGAAAGCCAGCTGTGGGTAATCAATGGATACCTGCGGAGAGAGGGTGGGGTTGGAAACGTGTGCTATTAAATTTGTTGAAACAAAAAAAGTCATGATTTTAACACAGTTCTGTTCAAAGAAGACACACTTAAACATTTCTCTGGTGCACTATGGTGTTAATATTTAACATTTAAACTACATTTCATGACATCACGACAACAGCCAGGGACTATGAGAGCAGGTAAGGGGGAGACCGGGGAGCTGACCATTCATGCAGGACTAGATGAGCACAGACACAGAGTGTGGTATTGGGTTGTACGACTTGATGGGACAAAGATGGTGGCCTCAAACACGGCACAATGTGACGTAGCCATGGAAACCCTATTACTCATGAAAAAGCCACTATAATTCAAGTCAATTAGAGTTTTCCCTGACCAGACCAGACTGTATGTGAAAAGAACCCCCAGGCACAGTGAGATCGTGGAAAGCTAAGGACAAAGCCTGAGAGCATGGGGACACCATGCGAGACACACCTGTCCCTTGGCTATGCCTCCATTGGTCTGTCCAGGCAGGCGGGGTAAGGAGAGAAGCAGGAAGGTGATGCATCAAATCTTTTATCTACCGTTTTCTCCGGAGCACAACTTATCATGTCTGTGTCCATGAGCGGTACCTGTCCAATGCCGACGTCAAAGTATTCGTAGTCTACAGCACTGGTGACAGACTGCGCCCTGTGGAACTGGGACTGCTGCGTCGTTAATCCTGAAGACTGGTTACCATCGTGATCGCTGGTCACTTGAGGTGGAACTTGCAACCCAGGTGGCAGGCGTACTGCCCTTTTCTTACAATCCTATTTAGATTAAGAAACATAAAAAAGTTATTTTAACAATATCTGAACTGTAAAAACTTTTTATGGTTACTATCATTTAGAAAGAAAGCCCCAAAGCAAAAGAAGAACCGGCCATGAATGAAATGAGTTACATTAGCCGCCTGTTTCTCACTGTTGTCTACAGTAAACAGGTTCCCACATAGCCAGCATCAGTTAAACAATCCACATCAATGGTGTTTAAAAACATACACATGGCAAGTAGTTTAATATGTAGACATGTAAATTGTTTTGCAAAAAAAAAAAAAAAAAAAAAAAGGTGCAGATTATTGTGTAGCCTTGACATGGACAGTGGAGGTGTATTAATACCAAGCATTAAAACCATCCAACTAAATTTTATCCAGACCAAAGAAACATATTAACTTAAAGGGATTGTAATGGTCATTTGTTCCAAAACAAGAAAACCCAGTATAGTTTCAGGCGGTCTGACCTCTGAAAGCCATTTCCTCCTGACGTAGTTCAGGATCTTCTTCCGAGGTCCAAGAGGAATTCCTAAATCTTTGAGATCACTTTCTTGGCAAAGAGCCTAAAAGAGAAGATCCATAAGTTTCAACTATGCGTCACACTTGAATCTGTATGTCCTGTGTGTGTGTGTGTGTGTGTGTGTGTATTACCAGTGATTCCAGGTCTAGATTTTCTGCTTGTAGAGTATCCAGGTATTGCTCTAGGCCCAGTCTGGTCAGAGTCTGCTGCAGTGTGTCACAGTTAAGACGAAAGGGCTCACCAGAGGGCACCTAAAGCGCAGGGAGGGAGAGAAAGTGAAGTAGATGTTCTTATCTACATATAGAACAATATGCAACAAAAACATATCTGTATACTGATGTTATCTTTTACTGTGAATGTCATCATACCCCCTCTCTGGCTTCTAATCCAGTCCTCTGATTGGTCAGCAGGTCAAACAGGATCAGCGAACCTGAGAAACCAGAGACGAAGTGAAAGAGTTGAAATTCAGCATTTCAATGAATTGTGACTGTGTGTTTCTGTGTTTGTACATGTCTTACCCAGGCTATGGCCCACTACTGAAACTGCCCCTTTAAATTCTGAGTGTCTCTGTTTAAAGAGGGTGTGGAGCTTGTTGATCTCTGAGGCCACTGTGTCCACTATGGTCTGGCAGTAGGTGGGGCTGTTATAGAAAAACAGGTCCAGCAGAGTGTCATTGGTGAAATGTCTCAGCCTGCTGATGCTGGGTAGAGTGATCCTCTGGATGTCCCTGGAAAAGGAGGGGAAGGGAGGGAAGATAGACTTTGACAATTTTCTGCAGGTATCGGAGACATATGTGATATTGTACAACAGAGGGATCTTGTTTTCTCCACACTTACTCGTCCACACCAGTGGCATCACCGTGAAGAGCATTGTGCCAGTTGACTGGGAGGAACTCCACTCTTCCTATCTGGCCATCCTGCTGAGCATGCTTATAATGAGAGGCCAGCAGGGACAGGGAAGCACTCCTGAAGTCATTTACTGGAGTGAGGAAAGGAGAAAAGGAGTTATACATACACATAAATATATGCATCACACACACACACACACACACACACACACACACACACACACACACACACACACACACACACACACACACACACACACACACACACACACACACACACACACACACACACACACACACACACACACACACACACACACACACACACACACACACACACACACACACACACACACACACACTTACCACACTGTATGATGGATCTGAAGCGCAAGTCACATGCAGGGCCGATGCCATGGACCATAAAGACAAGGTGGTCTACCTTTTCTGGTTCACCTGAGAACACACACAGAAATACATGTAAACTGTAGATAATACTTTGTTAAATGAGCTTAGATTCTAGTATATTTCTTACTGGTACACACATACACACACACCATCAGGTATTTCTACAGAGATGTTGTCCACTCCCCTCTTGACTGTTTGAGGCCGGGTGTTCTCCGAGGGGGAGGACACCCAATCATCCTGCAATCCTATTGGCTGATACTGCATTATTAGCTGAGAGAAGAGCAGGGAAATTAAGGCTTGTTAGAAGGACTCATTGTACCTAATTTAATATATACTCAGAAAAGCCATGGTGTGACTTTGTTGTAAATTTAATTATAGTGCAGATAGTGATATTTTAAAAGCAGGCCTTACCTTGGGATTGTGTAAAATGACAGTCTCTCCATTGGAAAACTCCAGTTTCCTCTTCCATTCATTCAAGGTCACTGCTATCATATAGGCCTCCTGAAAAATGTGTAGGATGGGAGGGGGATGAATCAAAGACCAACAGATTTGAAAAGAATAAGTGAGGAACAGGCAAAGTTAGGTAGATAATCAAAGTAAGAAGTTGTAGGAATGAACTGGGTGAGGTTTCAGCGTCAGACTACCTCCAGACTCTTGCTGACGTCCTCAGGGTAAGGCATGAAAATGGTGTCTTTGTCTCCTTTATAGAACCAGGTACAGCGGCGGACTTCAGTGGGACCTTGCTCCCAGTACACAGCATAGCGCTTTCTCTCCTTGACATGTACATCATACCGCTCTCCTTCCACAGCTATCACTACCTCATCCTCCTCGTCTTTTACTGCACAGTAAAAACACACATACACAAGCAGATACAAACAACGTTTATGAGACAATTTTCAAAAAGTCGATTTCAAGCAAAGGTTCTATGAGGACATGCAAGTATGCCCATGCTGTGCTTTAGATCTGACAATGTTTATGGGAATAAGACTACAGTGATTCTGGAAGATGGTTGTTGTATGTACAAGCAATGTTATTAGTAGTTCCTTTTCAACCTAAAGTCTGTTGACTCAGAATTTACCTACAGGGACTGTTGTTACTTTTGCTCACTGGCTTTGGACTTCTGCAGTAGCAGCATCACCAGAAGGATAAGTGTACTCTCCTGGAATAACATGGACTTACCTTCTATAGGAACTGCCATCGTGTCTCGCTTTGAAGAGACTTATATTGTCAAAAAGAAAGACAAGAACTTTGTTGGTTAGGGAGCCCTTATATACAATGTGTGGAAAGTCATATTTTCGTATGATTTGGAAATTATTCACTGCTGTTTTTTGTTGTTTTATATTTTTCCTTTGGGTGGGGGATGTGTTTGATTATCAATGGATATCAATTATATCAGTAGATATAAAGGAATAGTCACGAAAATAACCTCCTATAAAAACAAATATCCTCCTATAAAACCTAAATATGTATATCAATTATGGGGCTCACCTAAAACGGGCTAAACTAAACTACCTGAAACTTTCTGTTAAACCGCTTGTAACGTAGAGCATGACAGGAGTGAAGAGAGCAAAGAGCCCTACTGGGCACCAGGCCAGTGTTGGCAACAGTAATGTTTTGATACTTTTATCTTCTCACAGCTGTTTATAGCAAACTCGATATGTTCTTACTTTTCACACAACTTTTAACACAACTTTTAACATAATGTACATGTACTGTATACTGTAAAATGTACATGTAAAGCATACACATGCTTACCAGTGTTGCAGGCATTCTCTAGTTTGTCAGAGTCTTCTCTGCTAAAAGGAAGCCAGGAGGTGTTGTCATCGCTCCGTCGACAGAAGAACCAGTGAGGCTGCACTTCTTGATAAGGAGCTGGGACCGACTCCATGTCAAGCATCTCAAAGGAGAACGTGGAAGAAGGAGAGGCTTCATCAACCACAGGTGATGCCTGGAGAAAAATGATGCTCAATCAACATTTCTTCTTCATATCAGCAATATTGCTCAGCTACTAAGTTAAAGGCAAATGCCTGCTATACACATGTGCATACATCTGTCCACCATTCAACTCCGTAGCTTCCCGAATAAGTAAATATAGAAGTCTGATCTAAGTATTTGCCCCTCCATTAAGCTCCTACCGAGGAACCTGAGACCATGAGACGAGGCAAAGGACAGTCGGACGATGAAAGGATCAGGCCTCCCTTTGGCCAGACGCACAAAGCCCTGTTTCTTTTCTCCTCTATAAGCTGTCTCTTGTCTCTTCTTCTTTCCACAACTGATACAGCTACAGTGTGTAAACAACCCTTTTCCACTGAGTATCTTGTATTCACTAACAATGCTTCCAGTAACACATTTGGTACTCCACTGCTCCTGTTTCAGTATTTTGAAAGAGAGAGCCTGCCACTGCTTGACACAACAACAAATCCCACATTACACACAGCTGCCAAATCAGCAATCAGACAATATATTTATAAAACCTTTGTTGAAGGCATATTACAATGTGTCATATGGTATTGCATTTTGTTACAACACTTGCACTTTTTCAAATTCATAACTCTATTTCTAACATTGTTGTGACAGAGGATTTCAGGACTGGCATGGCCTTGAAATTGTGCAAAAGGTTGCGGTTTGTTGCACAATTTTACTTTTATCAAATTGTGAGTGCCAGCTTAAACCTCTGAGGGTTTCTGATCAATGAGAAATGATGATATGAGTGAAAATAATATTTAATTTAGCTAACCCATTGACAGTGTACTGTTAGAGAACTCTGAGAGGTCAGACTTTGTTCAGTACAGCACAATTGATATTAAAATTCTTCTTAAACAATCTTTGTCAGTAAATCATTCTCAATTTCTCCATTTATATCTATATAATTGTATATATTATAACTATAGGTGAAAGTTTCTTGTAACAACAACTTCACTGTTTGTAATGGGAAAAGACCATTCCACACACATGCACAAGGTCTGTGTGTTTGTGTTAAAGTCTGTATCCCATTAAATGTGTTTCCCCTTATCTTAATTTAAACTCATACAAATCCAGTCATATCTGCAATGCTTAACCATTTCTTAACCTAACCCCTGACCCCAATCATGGAGCTAAAGGTCAAGACTTTGACAAACAACACTGCTACACCCATACACAAAAATCACACATGCACCCTCACCTGATCTTCAAGTGTGTCCCCTGTTGCCACAGTCTGGATGGGGTTGTCTAGGTTGATGTTAGGGGCAGCCTGAGGTAGACCCCCCTCCTCACCAGGATTCTGTGACATTAGCCCAACAGCTGACCCAAACCCTCAGCTCTGCCCTGAGGGTGGCCAGGGCCACACAAACACAGGACCTGTAACAACCCAGCTGCACACAGAAAGAGACCAAAAAGGAGGTTTAATGACCATCACAACTATTACATAACATGATATAGCCTGTCAAGCTTGCAAGGGAATGACTAGTGATACCTATACCAAACTGTTGATGAGTGGTTTAATGTAACGTTAAGAATACCAGGTCGTAGGATGTAATGTTACTAGCAGCTGTCTCATCCGCTGCTGGTCAGTAAATGAACGTTTAACTGTTAACGCAATGGAAAACATAAACAGTCAGGTTAATGTGACATCAAACCGTTAAGTCGCACAAAGGATGTAAAGGATTTCTTGACATTACGTTAGTTTTCTAACTAAGGTTAATGTTAACGGTTATTTTTCATGTTATCAGTGTTTTTTAAAGAGTGCAACAAACTCATCCAAGAGGCCACGGGTTGTTATCGTTGGTTGAGGTCAATGCTAGCTTTTAGTAACGGTGGCTGGACGGGATGCGAGTGTCAACTTCTCTGTCTTCACATCCTGTTGTTGTTTTTGTATATAGGATATAGCACTAGCTAACTTTAGAAACACACAGTGTCAGCCTAGCTAAACTCACCGACAACTTTACATATAATTAATTCAGAGGGTTTGTATTGTCTTGTAAAACATCCATGGTTTGTTTTCGTTGTTTAGCTAGCTAACTCGCTCGGACTAGGTCGGCTAGCCAAGGACAGCCTTCTGTCAAACGGGTTGGTTACAGTGTTTTCGGAAATATGACAATTACGAGATTGACGTTAAAGAACGACCACACTAACGGACAAATACATGGTTAAAACAACGATGTAATACAGACAGAGTTTTCTGTGATACTCGAGTTTTCAAAGTGTGACGATTAGAGTGAGTGCGATTAGGCAGTTAACGTTAAATACCTGAACACAGTGTCCAATAATAATAAAGAATATTCCTAATAAATTCATAAAATCCTACATTTTCTTCCGGCCAATATTCCGCTGTGACACAAAGCAATTCTGAGTCAGTTAAACTCTGAATCAAACAGTCTCCGAAAACATCAGCAAAGAACCGAACCTTCCTGCAGAAAAATTAAATGTACGAGGAGCACTCGAAGGCGACATTAAACAACGCAGCATCGCCAGGCCACCGCCCCCCAAAAATATAAGCATACGTCACGGATTTGCATTTCGATTATTGTTTTTCTGCCGTGGACACGAGGCGTACAAAGTTCAGATTTGACCAATGTAGTGTAAAGTTGACATAACTGTATATCTTTTCTACTTACGTTCAGTAATTGTAAATCTGATGTGTTGTTGTTAATTACCGTGTATATTTGTAAGCTATAGTAATATAAAGTAATCTTTTTTTTTCAATTATGTTTTTTGTTGTTATCAATTATATAACTGATTTTATGAGGATTTTACAGAATCTTTTATTCCACTGCAATACTCATATAATGTAGAACATTTAGGAATAATTAGGTGAATACTTTCAGCATATGCTGACTTCCCTGTCTTTCAGCTGGGAGGTAAATTAAACCAGGGCCTAACATACTGTAGATGGTAGGTGGAATGTCAATCAATACAACATGGCATTCTAGCATAACCAAACAAGTGACCTGCTCAACCTAACCCAGAAATGTTAATGTTTGGTTTGGACTGAGATATGCCAGGTATGTGTGAGAAAGCACATCTTGAGACACTGACACACCCATCTGTGGCAGGTTACCTGTCTCATAGATTTTTTTTTGGCTGACTTCATTATTATGAGTGTAACATAGAGGTTGGGATGCACTCATATGGGCTCCCTTGGCCCTGTATTAGAGGAATATGTATAGTTTATTATTTGTTTCTATTAAAGCATATATACACAGGGATTCACTAAATGAACCATAACATTTGGAAGTACTTTATGATAAAAGCAGCGTTGTTGGTCATCTGAGGTCAAACCATAACCAAACATAATGCGTGTTTGATTTTACCTCGCCTCCAGGGCTTATGGAGTTACGGAGTGAGGTGTGAAACATGCGGGGGGAAGGAAGAGTGAGTTGAGCTAGAATATGTAGACACACCCAGTCCAACAAAGTGTGAGAGGCACAGAGTCTGTGTGGAGCAATAAGAGGGTGTGGCCTTTATACTCAGGGAGAACAGATAAGCTGAGTTTGCCTTGTAGAGAGGGGCAGGAGTCACAATCCTGTACGGACAGACGTTTATTTTCACTCTGCTGGCCTCTCTTAACATCCAGCAACTCATTTCCACTCCCTCTCTTGTGCATTTCTCTAACAGGCTGAAGGGGAAGTGGCTTCCAGAACAGACAAGTAAAAACCCAAGAGGACAGCTCAAGAAAAAGTACAGCACGCAGCCATGAAGGACAAAGTCAGGAGAGGAGGAAAAAATCAGGCCAAGGCTGGTGAGAAATCCCTACAATGTGTTTTTTTTTCTTTCTTTTTTGCTTCTCTCTCTCTCTGTCTCTATTGTTGTACTTTCCTCTTCCTTTTTTTTTTCGTCTGGTGCGTGCCTCCCTCACTGGAGAATGTGAGGGTTGTGGGAGATTTAGCACTGCACTGCTGCTCTGAACATGGCTGGTGCTATTCTCTGCTTTCACCAGCTTTTTAAATACTGGGAGAATCTGCTCCACAATTTCAACTTTTATGGTATATTTAGTTACACAACCTGAAATCCATAGACAAACCGTACATTCTCAGTCACAATCTTTTAAAGACAAGCTTTTGTTCAAAACTCTGTACACAGCTGTTTATCCAAAATCAAAAACCTGAGGTGTGAAGAGATATGAATCCGTGGCACAGCATCATGCCTGACAGGATAATTCAATTTAATGTGATTTCACTATATGACCCTAAAGGGAAGCAATACTCCCAGCTTGTTTAGTTTATAGTACAAGCTAACCTAAGAAATCAGTGCCAAAATAAAGAGGCTGTTTTCTTTGGTATTAAAAGGTAGCAACTCCAATAGAAAAGAGGCGGATGGCTCCAAGCCCGCAGAGAGGAGGGAATTTCTTCCAGCCAATCACTAACAGAGAAGCTATTTTTTTTGGGTGCTTTCCAGTGGTAAAGTGATCCCAGATTGACAGCAAGAGCTGGGAATTTACTGTATGATGACTTACAATCTTCAGAGATGAGTGCAAAGTGGATTTTCTGCGTTGCCGTGTACATGGCAAAGGTGTTGTTTATATTTATGCATTATCTGCATGCATCCATGAATGTAAGCATGCTCTACTGCCAAGTTATAGGTTTGTTAGTTTATTTGTTAAAGCATTCTGCCGTCTGCACATGCCAGCGCTGGGTGTGGTTGTCCCTTCACCGTGAGATGACATGAAGGCAAATTCAACAGGTTTAGTCACACTGCAGGCCGAGGAACAGGCTGGGACCTGCTCTCCCACTGGTACTACTGCGTGTGTGTAAAAAGGCAGACACACCCCACTTTCCCTTTCTTTGACCGTTTCTTCTTCATACATTCACTATCACCCTCAGGCACTCTTACTCACACAGACTCATCGGTCCAGCTCATGATAATTTAAGAGGAGATTAACGTTCTTGTCTGATTCTGCAGCAAAGAAGAGATGATGGCATGTGAACATAATAAGCCACGATTATAATTATTTCATTCATTTATTCATGCATTTTCTACAGCAGCATAGGTTTTCAGGGTCATAGTGCACTGAAAAAAATCCCAGCATGTAATGAGCGGAAGGCAGGAAATCAACCTAAACTATTTGCTTGTCAAGTGCAGTTCTCTGTGATTATCCTCAGTTTTGTTTTCGCCTTCAAACAGATGTAATGAGCCTGACTGGCGACAAGGATGCTGTTGGTATGAAGTCTAATGAGGACACATCGTTCTCTGTGAAGATCCAGGGAGCAGGAGTAGAGCCATTTGAGCTGCAGGTACAAAACTTCATCTCAGTCCCCCTCTTATTCAACCTTTTATTAATAAGATGGAAACTAACACTTTTACAGGGACTATTTTAATAGATAACTGATTTTATAATCTGTAATTGTTGGCATTACTTGCAGTGTTCTACCATGTGTCTTTGTAGGTCCATGCATTTTGGCTTGTACAAGATGCAGTAATGACTCTGCTTTCGAGGGATGAAGTGTTTCCACGGTCAAACTTTACGCTGGCACTAGCTGGTACGACTCTGGACCCCCTCACAGAACTGCAAAGCCTCAAGGGGCTAAAACCAGGAGTCATCCTTCGACTGGTGGAAGGTGTGTCTTTTTGAGTCTTCTCCTTAAGTTCAGCTTTATGTCCAATCTAAATTGTTTTTCTTTAATAACTTGGATGTTATTCCTTAAATGTTATTTATTGGTGCTCCCCACCCAAACATTTTCTTTTGCATGCATTTTTACAGCATAACTAATGACTACTTTCTGCAGAAATATCTCAAGATCTGTTTGCTTGAACAGATAGATGTTATTAGCCCATCTACGACTCCACGAATCTTCTTAAGAATTATCTCTTGACATCGACCAAGCTACGACAGTAAAATGTGTATGAAATCTTGTAAAATAATGACTTTTGATGCAGTTGTTAGAACTTTTAGGCAATACTGAGTCCTGTAATGCATTAAGTTGTTGTCTGGCCTTTTAACAATATAGTTTTTATTCTCTTACATGACCACATACGTACCTGCCTACATATCCCGGTCATTTATGGTTTAATGATTAATTATAGAATTAAAATATCAGACAAGAATGATCCTGTCCATTTCTTTCTCACAGTATCCCTTTCACAGACAATTAAGTCTCATTCACCTCAGAGCAAATCAATGACTCACCTTTTCTGAGTCATCATATCAAGGCTTACAGTTGCAGAGATTACAAGTGTGTGCCAACTATAAATCTGTCTCTCACCAGCTAGTTGTTGAAATATTAAAACAAACTATCCTGCAGTGCATCGGTTTCTATATACAGTATATATCCTGTCAATATTTGTGTCTATGAGAATAGGCATCATTAATAATTGGTACTTAATGTGCTTTAAAAATTCAAAATATAACATCAATATAAACACTTTTTAATGAATGTTAAGGGGATCATGACCTCCTAGAGTAGAGTATTTGTTCTGTGCATTCTGGCTGTTTAAAAAGAGTGTCCACTGGGCGCCCGGATAGCTCAGTTGGTGGGGCAGGCGCCTATGTGTAGAGGTTTACTCTTCAACACTGCGGGCCTGGGTTCGGCTCCGACCTGCAGCCCTTTGCTGCATGTCGTTCCCCCCTCGCTCTCCCCTTTCATGTCTTCAGCTGTCCTGTCAAAAATAAAGGCAGAAAATGCCCCAAAAAATACATCTTAAAGAGTGTCCACAGTTTCATAACGGTCAGTGTAACTTTTACAATACCACCGTGTGTCTTTCCAGAACCCTACACCGCCCACTCAGCCAGGCTCCATCTGGCTCGTGTGCTGGAGCTGCTGAGAGCGTCTGGACCTCAGGATGCACTGAAAGAAGGACGCTCCCCAAGCATACTGGAGACCCTCACACATACACACACACCAGGTATACACACATACACACACAGGGTAATACAAAGATGCAAAATTAACAATCAACCTCATACTGAAAATCTCCCTTTATCACCGGTGGTGCAGACTCCAGCTTACCGAATGGAAAGAGCCTGAAACGCTCATTAAGCAACACAAAAACAGAAAAAAACAATCAGGATGGAGCCCCACCTGAGTACCTCCTCCCTGGTTCCTCAGAGAGACCTCTCATGGCCCTGCTACCACACAGCTCCCAACCAGAGGTACATTTATTAGATCCGGTTTCACACTGGGCCAGCCTTGATGCACACAGACACAATGACGCTCTCTGACTTTATATCCATGTCATCAGGCCCCCAGCTACCTGAGGGACTTGTCTCTCAGCTGTTGGAACCCGGCTCCAGGACACAGGAAGCTGCAGGGAGATTTCCTGTATATCACTGTGGTGACAATGGAGGGACGACGTTTTGACATCACATCCTGTCCTAAAGGTTTCTTCCTCAATAGGTAAAGAAATAACTACATAACTATTTTTTGTCTACGGTTACAATGAATTATAGTCTTAAAAACTATCAAAGGCTAATAATGTACCTGTAGTTGTTTTATTTCCATTCTGAATTGAACTTTATTGAACTTTTAACTAGATAAATGTTTCATCTTAATTATTAATTATTTCCTCTTCCCCCTTCTGCATCTCAGATCTACAGAAGAAATGTTTGATCCTCGTCCTACACAGTCTTCCCCAGTCTGTCATAGTTTGACTGACCTGCTCTGTCACATCAGCCCTGCCTTCAAACTAACTTTGACCACCCTCAAAAACAGGTAACCTTACTATACTTATGCATGAAGGAAGCACGAGAACAGTGGGGTTTAGGAGAGGTGTATATTCCACGTTCAAATCATCAAACGATCATAATAACTGCTATTATAAACTGTTGCATTTCTTCCTTTAGGTCTCAGTTACCTCCAGTAGAGGTGATGCCCACTCCTTACCACACCCTGAGCTGGCTCGGGCCTCCCTGTGCCTCTCGCACTCACAAAAACACCTTCAGCAGACTGGGAGTGGATGAACAGTCGGCACAAGAGGTTCTTTAAACCACAGCATAATTGTTGCTATTTATTGAGTAGTGTGCTGCTGGCAGTGATGTTAAGTGTAACTGTGTGTGTTACGTGTAGGCTCCGGACTGGAATGAGGAGTTGCAAGCTGCCAGAGATCTTCCACAAGGCACTCTGGAGGAGAGGCTGCAGAGAGACAGAGCTCTGCTCCAGGTAACCAATAAAGGCTGTCTTTTAGCTCAGCAGCAACGGCAGGATAGTTCAGGACTCTTACTGTATCACCTGTTATTTGTTCGCTCAACATCTCCTCATCTCACCTTCATTTGTACCTGATTTCTTTTCAGGTGAACTGTGCATTTGTTAGGGCTGTGAAGCAGGGGGCACAGACTGTTGTAGACAGCTTTGTGGAGCCAGTGAATGGAAACCCTGAGGACCCAGCTTTTCTGTGGGGCGGTCTGTTCATGAGCCAGGGGGCAGCAAGCGCAATGTTTGGTGGGGACAGGGGTCGCAGGTGAGAGCAAACCACAAGTACAATGATGTGATCCAATAGATGTAAAGCCATTTGCTCATAATTGTATACATTGTTTTATGGCTGTAAAGGATTACAGGAAGGACACTGTGACCCCATGCTATCTCTGTTGATAGGATTATAAATTAGTTTTTGGATTTGGATTTGACAATGGATTTGACACTGATTATTGAAATGTTCCTCATACTTGCAGGGCTGCTCAGAGGCTGGAGCTGAAAGCAGTACAGGCCTACAGTAATATCGGGGGGCTGCACACTCTACCTACAGCCGTTGTGGACTACAGAGGAGTGCGTCTGTCTGCCCAGGGTCTTGCCCCTGGGTTGGAAGGCTCAGAGCAGGACCAGGCATCTGCTCCTGCCTCAAGGTAGTGGACTCATTTTTTTAACAATCCACTGTGGTAGTGTGTCACACTGTGAGGCAAGCATTTTTGTGAGTTTTTTCTGCTAATTGTCTTTCTTCTTTTGTTCTATAGAGGCTTGCTGTACGGGGTAAATGCAGGACCTCAAGAGTCCCCCCAACGCAGACGGCTGTTAGAGCTCTTGGCTCAGGCTGCCAAATCTCTCTCCCTCCAGAGACATGTTGTTGTGGCGCCCAATGGTCACAAGGTACCTCTTTTCACCTCAGTGGAAGCTCAGGGGTTGTTGGGGGCTGATGGGAGGTTCTACATACTGGATGTGTTCAGGACCTTCCCAGCTGATGCCAACTTCTGCCAAGAGGTGGAAACAGAATGTCAGACAGTCACTGGAGAAGAGGAGAGTGATAAATGCTGTGAAGAGGACAAAGAGAAGAAGGGTTGTGTAAAAGAAGGTTGGCCAGAGAATTATCACTCAGACTCTGGGTTTCCAAAGAGCTTCCCTCACGGGCTCTGTAGACTGAGGCCAGAGCTGGTGCAGGCTTTCATTCAGCACAAGTTAGTTCTGCATGAAATAAAACACTTTTAACTCAGTTTTAAAAGTTTTTCTGTGAAGTTAAAGTTTTGTTTCTCTTAGACATTGCCAGTTCACACAGCACGTCAGGGAGACGTTGGATGAGAATGGAGGCTTTGAAGAATGTGCAACAGCTTGTAAGAAGTGTTTACTACAGTAGATCTGAGTGGAAACCAAAATTATAGTTAATACATACAGATAGAGATATATATATATATATATATATATATATATATATATATATATATATATATTTGACAAATATACATATACTTGCAGGTGACTCTCGAGCCACTCAGGCAGTACGAGCTGCTTGTAAAGAAGTGGGCTCAGTCAGTGACATCATCTTTGAGATGCGCTTCAACCCAAGCGTCTTTTCTCCAGGTACCTATGAGAAACTACACATACACACACAAAGTCAAATCTTTTTGCTGGAACACAATGTTGGAACACAATTCTTATGCTTTGTATTCAGAAGTGTCCTTCCCTACTGGTGAAAGTAAGTCGACAAATCTGCAGAAGAAGTTACTGAGGGAAGCAGCAGCTTTCATCATCACACATCAGATACCAGCCTTTGTAAGTGGATCCATTGTTTACATACTATAATAAGCACATCTACTGCAAACATGAAACCAGCTCATTCAATGTATGTATGTGTGTGCAGGTGGAGTATTGCCTACAAAGCAATGAGGCACCAATGGATGGAGTTTCTCTAAAACTGGCCCTACACCAGAGAGGCATCAACCTCCGGTATCTGGGCCATGTCATCACCACCATCAGCCAGTCAGAACACAAGGAGCACCTGAGGCATATAACAGTGCGTTTGATTTACAAAATAGTCAAACTTAAACTGGTCTTGATGATGTAATCACTCTCGTAACTGTCCTTTCTAACATCCCACTTTCTGCTTAACCAGAGATCGGTCATAGGGGAAATTTTCACCCGCTCTACAAGAAGAGTGTTCAACAATTTCCTTCAGGTACTTTACAGTATTCTGTACAGAGCATTCCTATTCATTCTTATCTATGCACACCTCAAAGTGAGGTGCAGGTGTGGGCCCACATACCTCCAAAAGAATGAGCTGCAGCCTCCGGTTATGTCTTTGCAGGGTGTGGACGTGCCTAATCTCTCTGCAGCTGTCAGTCACTTTCTGTGCTGCCTATTGGTTCCCCACTTCACACCCACTCCTGTGGGGGAGGAGACTAAGAAGAAGTCAAGGAGGCGTGGCCGAGGGGCTGGGGCCCCTGAAAGCAGCACGCCCTGGAGTACGCTCACAGGGTCTGAGCTGTGGAACCTGGTCTGCCAGGATGCTGCTGAAACATATAACATCTCTGACAGCCTTGGGTGAGGACACAGTGTTCCCCCCTCATGTTTGTTAGTTATACAATGGCTTAGAGTCAATTTTAGATCAACTGTCATTTTTCTCATCGGCAGCTCTGGTCCGAACCACCTGGTGGAGCACTACAGCCTTCAGAAGCTCTCTTTGCTCAGAGAGTTCTGTTTAAAGACTGGAATACAGGTAACAGACATCTGTCACTGGATCAACTGAAACGCATAAATATTAGTAATGCTGTAATATACACTAAGTTGTAATTGCAAAATGGCAGATACAAACCTGAAATAAGATACTGTATAATAAAAGGGGAAAGTATATTTTTTTCTGTGTCTACAATAGTTGAGACTGAGAGACTATGTCTTCGACAACCAAAACAAAGCTCCCATCGGTCCAGACGACGTCCTCAACATCTTTCCTGTTGTCAAGCACATTCACATGCCAACAGTGGATGCTTCAAAAGCATTTAGTGCTGCACAGAACTTCATTCAAAAGGGTGGGTCAATAAAGCCGGCTCTTGTGCTGCAAATCCATGTATCTGAATGCTCAATATGTGCTTTTGAACAAAATCTAAATGAAAAATAAATTCTGTGCAATATTATTGTGTTTCCCGACTGCAGGTCTACTGGATCAGGCCCATGAGCACCTGAAAGAAGCAGCCTACTTGTTTGGTAGGGTGTGTGATGACCTGCACCCTGAGGCCTGTTACTGCCACAGCATGTTGGCCAAGGTGGCCTTCGTGCAGGGCAAGGCAGCTGAGGTAGGCTCACTGCAGCTAAATAAACACGTTTTGCAGTGATAGGTAATAATGTAATTACTTTTACTCCACTACATATATGACAGCTTAGCTATAAGTTACTTTGCAGAATATTTTACAGAGAGAATGTACTGTTACACTTTGGGAAAGGCTGAAGTGCCCGTGTCTATTTCATGAGGTATTGAAGTGATTGTAATTTGTAATATACAAGAAGCTGGCCATTCATTCTTGTCATCGCTGTGGCTTTCTCTGTTCTCAAGGCTCGCAGTGTCCAGCTGAAAGCAGTGGTCATCAGTGAGAGAGTGCTTGGCTTTGACCATCCAAACACTATCCAGCAATATGTGAGTATAGCTACACATTTTTCATCCAGAGGTACCGCTGCTGGAAACCAAAGCCCTGGTCACTGTGAGATAGATATGAACTGTACCTCTGGGCCCATAACTACACATTTCTATAGGATTTGTATGCACTCTGTGTGTAGAGTGTGATTGTTTACATTTTGTTGTTATATGCAGGCCCTCTTGGGTGTGTATGCGTTTGCTGGAGGGGAGACTGCCCTGGCCCAGAAGTGTCTCCTCAGAGCTCGTCTGCTAATGCTAACAGTCCATGGAGAGGACCATCCCTACACTGCAACACTGGATGTAGGTTACAACACCTTGGTGTGCAACCCACGCACAAAAAAGTCTTTTCATAATAGCATCATAAACAATATTTCATTTTCAACAATAGCAATCATCTCATTGTTTCCTTGCAGAGCTGTCTTGGGTTGGTGCTTACAGGAGATCAGAGAGGGCTGTTCTTACAGAACGCCCTCAGACTCAACACTTCCTTCTTTGGCCCCTCACATCTGCACACTGCTCTCAGGTAAGACACCATTTATAGCTTGAACTCATATGTTTTATAAAAAGTAATGAAGTTGTTTGTCCCCTTTTCTAACATCATTACAATGTATCTCCCTGGTTTCTTGCCTGTGCAGTCAGCACCTGTTGGCCCACTGGATGTGCAGCAAAGGTGACTACCGAAGTGCTATGACCCACGAGAAAGAGGCCCTCGCTGCTTTTACCATGGTCAGTATATCTGAATGTGAGACGGTGCAAGAGAGAGATTGGTTATGTATGTGCATGTCCTCTTATCTTATGGTTATTTTCTTTTTCAGCTTGGAGAGGATCACCCTCAGACACGCTGCAGCAAAGAGTTTCTGTGCACCATAACCAAGCAAGCAGTGAAGGTGGAACGTTCTCTCAGACAGGCAGGAGCTGACTGCACGGAGACAGTGGAGGTATGCCCAGGAGCTCATGTGATCTCTGATATCATTAACGTGTTTGAATCTTACAATGTAAAGGGAAAGTGTTTATTAATTTCCCTGTCCTGTCTGTCCTCAGTGTCTAACTTCCACATCTGACACTGTGCTGGAGCAAATGGTCCTGGTGACAGGGATCAGGAGCATCACACACAGGTAAACATTCACTGGATTAAATATATGCTTAATATACTTGTTGAAAATTAGATTTTTTTTAAGCAGTTACCGATATCAAAATCTTTAAAAATCCAAACATCAATATATTGATCAATAGTTATTAACAATGCATAACATGAACACATTTGTAAAATTTGTGCTAATCCAAACATTTTGCTGTTGAAAAATAAAGTTGTTAATACTTTCTGGTGAAGTAAGTAATACTGTTTCAGACATATTTCAGCAATTCTTGGTTAATTATAAGCCAACAAATACTGCTATCTGTGATGTGACGATACCATTTCCCATAAATAATATGATGCAATAGATGTTAGAACACTTTGAAGGGGCCATTATGCACTTTGAGTACTTTTACTTTCTGTAATGTTTTTATTTTTTGGTTCTCCTGGATGATCTTGTTATTCCTCTCCATGGTGAAAACTATAAAAAAAAAAAGAAGCATAGTGAATACAAATCTGACCTTTTTAAAACACTTAGTGATGTAGAACCTTTCTCTACAATTGTAAAATGTTGAAGACGTTCTTTTAAATACACTATTTGAATATTTACCACCTGTTATTGCTGGTACAAAAATGTAAGAAGTGTGTTTTTAAAGATAATACATAGTATAAGAAACTGGAAACTTAAGAGAATTGCACTTACACTAAAATAATGCTCAAATCACTTTTGGTTCCAGCAGCATGCATGTGATTTCAATAATGTGTTGGTAGGTAGGACGTCACGCCACTAATGACTTCATTATGTTTTACAGAGATGGCCTTCAGGAGTATAAGAAGAAACACAAAGAACTAAAGGCAGCGGTGGCAAAAGAACTGGGATTCATAGTAACTAACGAGCTTGTCGCCTCAGAGACTGTGAACGGAGAAGAGAAAGGCTCAGATCAGGAAACAGGAAGCGGGAAGGAAGCTGAGGATGGAGGAAGCTCAGCATTAAAGAATACCAGCAAGAGCCAACAGAAGAAGCCAGTGAAAGAGACCTTGGTGAAGAGTGCTGCCATAGTTTCAGCTAATGGTCATGTGGTGGAGTCAGCTGAAGAGAACCAGCATGAGGAGAAAACGGATGTAGATGGAGGAGACAGTGACAGAGCAGCTTCAGAGGCTGAGGTCAAGATAGTGAATGGGGAGTCAAAGGTAAGGGCTGCAGGACAGGAAACTGAGACCAGTGCACCAAATGAAGTAAACAGCAACACAGCCAATGGGGAGATCAAACATGATGCAACAATTGATGAGATGAAGTCAGATGAGGTTAATGGTAAAATAAATGGAGCCTGTAACATCACTGTAAGCCCATCAGTCCTTAAAAGTAAAGGAACCTGGGCAGATGTTGTTTCAAAGGCCAATGGAGCAGGAAGCATACACACAGCAGTCAATGGAGTAGCAGATAATGTCACTGCTGATGAGCTGAAAGCTGAAGAGTGAAAACATATCAAAACAGGAAAACAGTGTTGTAGTCAAGTTTTTCCCAAGTCACTGCTGTAATAATAAAACTCTCCCAGGATGCTAGATGTAATTTGAGCGAATGAACATGAAGCAGGGAACGGAGAGTAAGAGGATGATGAGTATTACTTTGTGCTGGAGATGTTGTTGCTGATGCTGGAAGGGGGTTGTACTGTTGAGTGCTATATTTTTTTTTCAACAATAAACTTTTTACTCTGGTTTACCAGTGATGTTGCTTGTTTTGGGACATACATACATTGAATATATGCATGTAAACATGTGTGAAGGTATAATGCAAATAAACCACCTGCAAATAAGTGATGGTGCCACATCTGGAGAATCATTTAAATGTATACCATGGTCTGGTTGAATACTCAATTCTTATTAATGGACAGAGGCAACCGCCCAACGCACACGGCCTCCTCCATCGTCCATTAATTCCTGACAATGGACACCTCATCAGGCGTTAACCCTTAACATAAAGGACGACACCTGTGGTTTTTCTCCATTTACAAGAAATGTTGTACACATTACTAATGATTTTACAAGAGTTTTTTTTTTTTCCAACTTCCAGACAACCACTGATGTGGACAATGGTAACATCAATCTGCACAGCCACAACCTTGAAAACCATCATATACATTTTTTTTACGTTTTCATGTAAAAGTAAAAATTGTACTGCATGTACTGTGTGATGCTCTAGAAAAGTGTCCTACCCGTACACAGAATCTCTGATAGGTGTGGCTGGGTGCGGTCAGAAACATATGGAACGCCATTTGTGCAAATAACAGATAACAGGTACAAATACAGGATATGCATGAGTGCCTTGATTCAAAGCCCCTCGTTGGCCACAACCAGATAAGGCACGTTAATGCGTCATTTTTTGTTGTATAAAAAATATGCTGTGTTAACATGACAAAACTCTATGTGTCAAAGTGCATTTTAATGCAACGCTGATGTCACATTGTCCTGGAGTACACCTGTACATTTACATTTTTATTGAATTCTTAATAACAGGGTATATAAGTACAGGGTTGGTCATACATTTTGCAATCTTGGCATAAACATATGACATGTCACAGAGGAAAAATAAAGTAAGAAACATAAGGGGGAAATCCAGTCTACAGAAGCATGAAGAAGCTATGCTGTATTTTGTCTCTGCTTTCTGAGGTTGAGTTTTCATTAGCCCTTGTGTAGGCCCAAAAAAGATCCCAAGAGGTCATCCCATCCTCGTTAGCCAACAGTTTGTGAAGCATAGAATGCTGTCTCCACCATTGCATTAGTCCAGTCTTTCAGATTAGGAGATACAGCAGTTTTCCAGTGTCTTAAAATAACTCTAGAAGCTGTGACCAAGCCCACCAAAATGACAGAAAAAGTTATTTTTGATATATTCTGTATTTGTGATCTGTCCCCTAGTAAACATACGGCAGGAGTCAGGGGAATCACTGAACCTGACCAGTTACTCAGGAAGTCCACAACTTTCATTTCATTTATTTGTATAGCACAAGTAAACACAACAGAAG
This sequence comes from Perca flavescens, assembly GCF_004354835.1. Taxonomy (NCBI): domain Eukaryota; kingdom Metazoa; phylum Chordata; class Actinopteri; order Perciformes; family Percidae; genus Perca; species Perca flavescens. Next base: position 16,736,925 of record NC_041335.1, on the reverse strand, counting down.
TTGACCACTGTCCTTCACATAACAAGAGTCAGGAAAGATAATAGAATAAAACATCCTTCATACAGCAGAAAACATAAATAAAAATAAGAATTTAGAGAAATGCACGCTCCAAGAGATACAACTTTAGTTTGAGTTTAAGCTCATATAAAGAGGACAGCGATCTCAAGGAGACGGGGAGGCTATTCCACAGCCTAGGACCAACAACAGCGAAGGCACGGTCCCCTCTTGACTTTGACCCAAAATTGACTCACTAATGCACATTCCCATACACAGTGAAGAAAAGTTCCTACCTCTGTTTTACACTCATTCTATGTAATCTCACAGGGCTATGATAATATCTATGCATGATCTTATATTGTGTGAACTTCCCTCTTGCTTTCCTTACATACTTTCCACAGTCTGCTAGAACCCCCAACCATTTCTCCTGTGTAAAGTTTATTCTCAGGTCTCTCTGCCATAACAATTTCACATTAGAGGACTCACCACTTACTGAATAGTTTGTTAGTCTATAAAATTGTGAGGCCGTGCAGCGTTCCTGTGGCGCATTCAGATATTACAAAATATCATTTTCTGAACCATTGGTGTATGTACTTTACATTGTAGCAAAGTGTAATTCCTTCAGTGTTGTCCCATTAAAAGATATAATGAAATATTTACTAAAATGTGAGGGGTGTACTCACTTTTGTGAGATACTGTATTAATATCCTCATGTTGTCTGATGAGGATCTGTTCTTCATGAAGCCTACTTGGTTGGGATGTATATTAGGTAAAACTTGTTGAAGTTGTAGAGCCAGCACTTTTGTCAGTATTTTAAAGTCCAGATTAAGCAGGTAGGCTAATAGGTCTGAAATTAGATGGGTTTGTTATGTATTTGTCTTTCTTTGAAATCAGAGATATTAAAGCTTCATTAAATGTTGGCGGCATGGGGCCTTTTTCAAATGCCTCCTGATACACCTTCTCCAAGACTGGGGCAAGAATGTCTATGTACTCTTTATAATATTCCACAGGAAATCCGTCATAACCTGGTGATTTCCCGGTGTTCATTAATGACACAGCTTTCCTTATTTCTGCTACAGTTATAGGAAACTCTAACTTCCTTTTGTGATCAGGGTTAAGGTTAGGCATATTCATGTTAGAGAAGAATGAATTTATTTGGTTGTCATCGCAAGATACCGATGATTTATTATTACATGTTTATTTATTTTATTATCTGTTTATTTAACACAGGACAATACAAGCAAACATAATTACAATACAAAGCCCGTAACTGATGCGCAGCATATCGAGTTTGTGATGTATATAGTTTCTTGTAATATTGTTGAAATGTCTCATTTATATCTTTTGTTGTGGTTACTAAATTATCAGGTGAGAATTGTTCAGCAAAAACAAGATTTTCAGAGGGTATTAAGAATAGGTCCAAGATGCTCAACCATACTTTTTTCTCCCAAATTAGGCCTTGATAGAAACTACCATGATAGTTTTACAAGATTCAGTCCTTTGAAGCAGGGTTAAACGTCCCATGGCATGAAAATTTCACTTTATGAGTTTTTTTTAACATTAATATGAGTTCCCCTAGCCTGCCTATGGTCCCCCAGTGGCTAGAAATGGCGATAGGTGTAAACCGAGCCCTGGGTATCCTGCTCTGCCTTTGAGAAAAAGTAAGCTCAGATGGGCTAATCTGGAATCTTCCCATGTCGTCATAAGGGGAAAGGTTACCTCCCCTTTCTCTGCTTTGCCCATGGCAAGCTGGTCAAGGCCACACCCCCACCCTACCCCGCTTCTCTCCTCCTCTTTAGCATTTAAAGCTACAGACACAGAAATGGCACATCCTAAGGAAAGCTCATTGTAGGACTGGGTCGTAGTGGCTGTAATTCTGCACCAAGGCTGAATTTCGGGAAAGAGACTTCAGATACAGTATTAGGGGACCACTAAGGCCTGTATAAAAGCATCCAAAAAGCAGCATGTCATAGGACCTTTAAAAAAAAAAAAGTTTAAACTGTTTATATCAATGCATCAATAAAAAACAAAGTACTGTCCATTTCTTGTTCATCTCCTGTCTCAGCTCTGTGTTTCCCTCTGAATTATCTCCAAATCAGGGCAGTGTTGGTACTGTGGTTCAGGCGGCTCTGTCCAGGTGGATTGTGGGAGTTTGTTTAGGCTGCATGTAGGAAAGGTGATGACTGCAGTGTCACTGAAGATGTCAATCAGACGGGATGGACAAGGCAGCTGTCCCTCCTCACACACAGACACAGCCTGAGTAATGTAGCTGTAGTCCCGCTTGAACTCTCTCTCGATTGTTCTGTTGGGACGACAGACAGGAGACGTCACCTCACCTCTCCTCTAATTTCTTTAACACCATCTCTCTGATTAATGTCTTGTACTAACCTGTCCATCATGCCATTGAAGCTGTTTCCAATGATTATCATCAGAGGAAGACATTGTGTACTCCAATTTTTCCACAGAAGGTTGTTGTACAGGGCTTTCCCACAATGCATCAGGTAAAAGAGTGTGGGTTTAGTCACCAGACGCTTCCCCTCCTGCACAACACAGTGAGAAACAATACTGTTGTTTTTTGTATTTGTTCTCGACACTGTATACCTGCTAACTTCACCTTCACTGACCTCATTTTCTGTGAGTACATTCAGACCCAGCTCTCTTAAGACATCCCTCTCTCCAGATGAGAACATGGGGTCGTAAACAGAGCAGTCCCTTAGTGGAATCTAAAGAGAGAGGAGCAGTGAGACACATAACTTATAATGAACAGTGCCTCATGTAGACGGTTTGTTATCTCATTGGATAAACAGTAAACACATCCTCCAACCTGTCCTGCATCCAGCAACAGCAGCAACATAGCAAGCTGGAAGCGAGCTGAAACACAGGAGGAAAAGGAGCCAAGGCCATAACAAACACACTCCAGCTGTTGACATTGTCTGCCATCTCTGGGGCTCCCCAGCTGGTCGGTGGTACCCTCGGTGTCCCTGTTCTCTGCAGGTTTTGAGAGGGCTGCTGATCCTGCCACAAGCACCTGCTCTGAAGACAAGATTCCTGAAAGGTTTCCTGATTTCACAGCCAAACAAAATATTTAACTCAACGTGTCCAGCTTACTCACCTTTCCACTGTTGACAAAACTCCTCGCATCTTAGCTCAGACCTACAGAGGAAGGATGGTAAGCAGAGTTAATGGACTCCATCTGAAAAAATGAACGATGTTACAGGAATCTGCCGCTTAACTGGATTTAGGCTTATTACACTGTGTCTCTGATTCGTTTAACAGTTTTCCCGATATCCAGCTGCTCCTGGCAGCATGTTGAATGTGGGGACCCCTGAATTGGTTTGGATTTTCGCGCTGCACCTTTTCGTCGCCGGGCCACCTGCCACTTCTCCCCGGTGTCAGACATCTATAATAATTCACCGGTGCCCTATATACACATACACAGATATGCGATAAAAAATATATTTATTAACAAAGTTCTAAGTGCTGCCACGGGTTGGCGATTCTGAAGCAAATGGGACTATTTTCAGTGTAACACACGCATTTCCTCTTCCGGTTCTATGCCACATTTTGTATTCCGTAACCCCTGTCCGCGTGTTTTTCGCCACATGAACTGCCATGAATCGAAAAACCAAACACAATTGAACAACCTTTTAAATTATTTAGTTTTCTTCTGTATAATTGAGACACATTTACGCGTAACTTACATGTAAATTGAGAAAAGGGAAATACATTTTTCGGGGTACAATGTTTGGTGAAACACCGGCAACCGGAAGTACTGCCTACTGGTGAGATAGCTAGCGATAGCTAGCTGATTTCAGCTGGGTTACCCTTCATTACTGCCACAGATGAACATACTGTATATATAATTTCGAAGTAGGAGGGGGGGGGATAACGAACGTTTCAGGTGAGTTATAGTAGCAGTATTTTCGTTAGGTTTTCTGGTAACGTTAACGTAAAGCGAGAAGTTTACATTAGCTAGCTAACGTTAGCTTTGGCTAGTAAATATTAGCTTCTCTTATCACCTTGTTTTCTCCACAGCGGCAGTACGTAGAATTTTTTTACGAAGAGTATAGGTGTTGCATAACTAACGTTACTGTAACTAACGTTAGCTATTTGAGATGATGCTGTTTTATATTAAATTGTTGATCGCCTCATATATTGGCAAGATACCATGAACACATGATCACAGCTACAAAGCATTCAAAATAAATAAAACGTAACGTTGAAATCTCAACTTACTTAACTAGATTTATTCGCGAGCTTTCAGCCACCTCTCGTGACTTTCATCAGCAGAGATTGCTCGGTTGTCATAAAGATGGCTTCTTGATGTTGCTTATCATTTGGAGTTTTTACACTAACGTTACTTTAACCTTTGTTATTTGATATCCAGAGATGTCCATGTCCCATCTGTATGGGAGGAGAGAAGAGGAGGAGGAAGGTGTGGAGATAGAGAGCTTTGAGGTGACAGACTGGGACCTGGCCAATGAGTTCAACCCAGACCGCCGCAGATACAGGCAGACCAAAGACCAGGCTACCTATGGGATCTGGGCTGACAGGGACTCAGACGAGGATGAGAGGCCTAGCTTTGGGGGCAAGAAGTAAGGCATGGGTTTATTTTTGTTGCTGCCCCAGTGATCCTGTTGTGTTACCTTAACCTACACCCAACCATATCGCTAACCCCAACCAGTTATCTCTGCTACGCCTAAACATAGCCTAACCTAAACCCTAACCCCAATGGGGGAAACACAAATCTAAGGGAAACTATTCAAAGGTACAATTGTCAGCAAAATTAGTGAAGTGTTTGTGTTTTTTCCAGATCCAAAGACTACAGTGCTCCAGTGAACTTTGTAAGTGCTGGTCTGCGTAAGTCTGCAACTGAGGAGAAACAGCAACAACAAAAAGTAGAAGGAGACTCTGATGACTCAGAGGAAGATGGTCCTTCAGCACCTCCCCCTCCTCGTGGCACTGCACCCAAAAAACTCCAGATGGTAAATTTTGTTGTGTGTATGTTTTTTGCCCCTTGCAATGTATTCTGTAACAGTGTTTTGTCAGAAACTGATTTTTTTTTTTTTTTTTTTTTTTGGCTAGGGTCATTTCCGGGGGAACCAGTCTCAGAGGTTTGCAGGTGGCGTACAGTCTGGTAAAGGCATTGGTACCTGGGAGAAGCACACAAAAGGAATTGGACAGAAACTTCTGCAGAAAATGGGCTACCAACCAGGCAAAGGCCTGGGCAAGAATGCTCAAGGTGGGTAGGCCTGAGGAGGCTATGTTATTTAGACATTTAGTAGCGTGTGTTTTACAGGAGCAACAGAGTAGTTGGTATACTCTGACTCTACTCTCCTCTTATTGCTGCAGGTATTATAAACCCCATTGAGGCAAAGGTTCGTAAAGGCAAGGGAGCCGTGGGTGCTTATGGCAATGAGCGAACCCAGCAGAGTCTCCAGGATTTTCCTGTGGTCGACTCAGAGGAAGAGGAGGAAAAGGTAGAGTCTTTGCCTCTTTTTCCAATTCAGCCACTGTTAGTTTATAAAGCAGAAATGATATTGAAGAGTCAGTCAACATTATTTTGACATTATTCTCAATGTCTGTCTGTGTAGGAGTTTCAGAAGGAGCTAGGCCAGTGGCGTAAGGATCCTGCAGGCTCTATAGGAAAGAAGAAACCCAAGTACTCATACAGAACTGTGGACGAGCTGAAAGCTAAAGGCAAGCTGGCAGGGCGCAGTACAGCGGCATCCGCTGGAGAGTTGGCACAGGTCAAGGTATGTTTGAAAAGACTTGCATTAACACTCTTTTGCGTCTGTCTCACAGGAATGTTATCAGGGCACTATTGAATTAAGCTGTAATGTTATAACAAGCATTGGGAACATAAATTAATAGCACTTGGGCACTCTCTACAAGCCCCTATGGATGACATTATAATATGAATGTAAGTAAATGGTCGGCTGCCATTTTTGTCTCTAAATCTCATTTACCCCATATCTGTTCCCATTTCTAGGTTATAGATATGACTGGAAGAGAACAAAAGGTATATTACAGTTATAGTCAGATGTCCAACAAGCACAGTGTTCCAGATGAAGGTCCTCCAAGCTTGTCGGCTCAGGATCAGAAGGGATCTGGCTTTGCTCTCCCTGAACTCGAACATAACCTGCAGCTTCTGATAGACCTCACAGAACAGGACATATTACAGGTACGAGGGAACAAAAAATATCTGCCAAATGTCTATGGCTATGAGTTTCTACAAGTTTTCTACGTACCATTCTGCCACTTCTTCTTCTACCACATACTTGCATGCTTTCTCTTATGCTATGTTATTTTCTGCCTCCTGTAGTCCGCCAGACGTCTGCAGCATGAAAAAGATGTGGTTGTGTCTCTGAGCCATGAGTCACTAGCACTGCAGAGCAGACTGGATGCAGAGCAAGAGTCCATCCGGAGAATGGAGGCCGTTTTGGCATTGGTGGGGCGTTTTCCTTCTGGGGAGATGGCACCTGGGGAGGGACCCACCCTGCAGGTACATATGCAGTGAACACACAGACTAACAGCTACAGTTCTCAGGTTGTTTCAGTTTGTTAGTTCTTGCTCTGTTATCACATTGAAATATGTAATGGCTTTGGTGCTTTTCTTCTCTTTCTTCAGGAGTGTGCCCGGATCTTTGAGACTTTACAAACAGACTATTATGAAGAATACAAGACAATGGGATTGGCAGACCTGGCTGTAGCTGTCGTTCAGCCATTACTCAAAGAGAAAGTTCGTTCCTGGGACCCTCTGAAGGTAGAGTATGCTTTTGCATTTATCTTATTTTGAGGTAACTACATACTTTAATCATCAATAATTAGTAATGAAGCTACCACTTCTCATACTGTTCTCTAAATATTTCAGGACAGCTCTTATTGTCTTGAAGACATTGGTCAGTGGAGAGCAATCCTTGAATCTAGAGACCTCCATAACAGTGCCCCAGATTCAAACATGGACCCTTACCACAGGTAAAAAAAAAAAAATAAGCTGTGCTCATCTTTACATAAATTAATTAATTGTTGACTACATGTGTTTATGACATGTGTGTCCTATCGTTGTTGATCCAGACTGTTGTGGGAAGTTTGGATCCCAGTGATGCGGCCCTGTGTGTCAGGCTGGCAGCCTCGTATAGTAGGGCCAATGGTGGACTGCGTGGAAGTGTGGGCTCCTCTTCTCCCCGTGTGGATCCTGGATCACCTGATGGAGCAGCTGATCTTACCCCGGCTACAGCGAGAGGCAAGACACTCTCCATTTAAAGACACTCTTACCTCGATGGAGAGAAACTCACATGGTTTTGATCATTTCACATATTTACCTGTGGATAATTGGCTCCTACACTGTGAGCGGTTTTCATTGATTTCTGTTTTGATAGGTGGATAACTGGAACCCTTTAACTGACACAGTGCCCATCCACTCCTGGATCCATCCTTGGCTTCCTCTGCTCCAATCACGTCTAGAGCCTCTTTACCCACCAATCAGAAGCAAACTATCCAATGCCTTGCAGCGATGGCATCCCAGCGATGCTTCAGCCCGCCTCATCCTGCAGCCTTGGAAAGATGTGTTCACACCAGGTGCATGGGAGGCCTTCATGGTGAAAAATATCATCCCTAAACTAGGTATGTCTTTTTCAGTGACAGCAATGGCAGTGGAAGAAAATTTATATTCATTTATATTCTTATCCTTTACTGTCCTTCCTTTTTCCCCTCTGGTTTCTCTTCTTCATGTGATGGCTTGTGTGTCCCTCCTCAGCTCTGTGTTTGGAAGAGCTGGTTATCAACCCTCATCAGCAGCAGATGGAGCCATTTCACTGGGTGATGGACTGGGAGGGCATGTTGTCCCCTTCAAGCCTTGTGTCGCTGCTGGACAAAAACTTCTTTACAAAGTGGTTGCAGGTCAGTGAATATACTTACACGGAACAGAAAGTACCTAACCACAATAAATTATTGTATATACTTAATTTTATTAAATGTTTAGTTTTTTGTGACTTTATGGCCGTTTGTGTTTTGGTGATTATAGGTCCTGTGTTCATGGTTGAGCAACAGTCCTAACTATGAGGAAATCACTAAATGGTACCTGGGTTGGAAAAGCATGTTTAGTGACGCCTTGTTGTCACAGACGCTCATCAAAGAGAAATTCAACGAAGCTTTGGACATCATGAACCGCGCAGTGTCTTCAGGCATGGGTTGGTATTACACACGGTCTTAGAAAATAAACATGAAAAATATAGAACAGCATTCCTTTTATAAAATATGATAATTCATCCCTTTTTTTCTCTGCTGCAACAAAACTCTACTACAACCCTCATTCTTTTTCATATCCACAGGTGGATATATGCAACCTGGTGCGAGGGAGAATATTGCCTATCTAACACAGACAGAGAGACGAAAGGACTTCCAGTATGAAGCGATGCAGGAGCGCAGAGATGCTGAGAGCGTGGCTCACAGAGGCATCAGTGCTGGTGTGCCGACTAACTTCAAAGATCTTATCCAGACTAAGGCAGAGGAGAACAACATTGTCTTTATGCCCTTAGTGGCCAAACGGCACGAGGGCAAACAGCTGTACACCTTTGGGCGTATTGTCATTTACATAGACAGAGGGGTTGTGTTTGTGCAAGGAGAGAAGACCTGGGTGCCCACGTCTTTGCAGAGTCTGATAGATATGGCAAAGTGAGGGTGGGCTGACTGATTCCTTGGTCTGCTAAATGTAAAAGAGAATAAGTAGTGCAAATGTTAACTTCAGTATGCTGATCCTTGTCATATGTGTCTTTGTACATTTTTAAAGTATCACTAGAACTGTTAATAAATAATTTTCAAATGTATGTGGCCTATTTGTTTGCTGTTTTAGTTAGATGCGAAATGTAAATAAGTACGTTCAAGTTCAGTATAGAGTAGAGCACATGTATGATATTTGTTGGTTTTCATAAGGTTTTGCATTCAACACAGGCAAGGCAAATTTCTCTATAAAGCATATTTCTTGGCAATCAAAAAATACTTGTGTACTAATGTAGTATGAGTCCTTTTATTTACATGTACAAAACATATTGTTGATTTTTATGTACATAATTTTAATTTCTTAAATGATTATGGTATTGCTACGTTTAATGTGCCTTATAGTGTTTTATACATTTTTTTGTGTCGTGAGGTCTTTTGAATTACTTTTTTATTCTGTAGGTGGCAGTGTAGCTGCTGATTCCTCTTTTGGCTCTATTTTGTTTTTTGGCACAGCAGAGCTTCCGTTCGTCTTCGGCGCTTTGCGGTTGAGGGTTAAACAAAGTATCCTGTGCATGTGCATTTGCGCACGATTTAAGGATTCCAGGTGTTTTTGTGCACCAAGAAGGTATGTGGTAATTTATAGATATCATATCAAACTTAAAATACATTGTGTCTATTTGGTATCTATGATTGGAAACTTGCCTTTATGAGCCGAAAGGCTAAGGGCTGTTAGCCAAAAAGCTAGCTAACTAACTAGTTAGCCATCACAGAGCAACAGTGCTAGCTAGCACTAGCTAGCCTGCTAATAGAGAAATGTTGTTGGCACGTAAAGTTACTGTAACTTACGTCAAAAGGTTTACTCTGCTTATCTCAATTGTGTTGTATTCAGCCTAAATATTTCCCATCTTTATCTAGCCACCCCCCCCATGTCGTCGGACGCCCTGAAGAAGCGAAAGTCTAAGGTTCTCCGCAGTGAAGGAGGAACCCCAGAGATGAAGCGAGGTCGCGGGGAAGGGGACCAGCAGGTAACGTTAACGTCAGGACACCACCGAGTGGGCCCGGTTGACGGGAATGGAGGGTCCGCAGTGTGCTGCAGTATGTAGGGAGATGTCCACACAGACCTAATTACTTTATCCACTCTAGCGAATTGAAGAGTTACGTTTTGCACATCTTTCACGAAATATCTATGTATCTATTTTAAGGATTGGGATAAAGGTCCTCGTGTGATTGAAACACAAGACCCTTGGTGATAAATGAACCTTGAATACAAATACTAGGTTGGATGTACATCCACTATTTCTAAGCACTATATTGTTACCAACCAGGTGATACATTAGGATAGTATATGAGTTATCAAAATTGAAGTTTATGTTAAGTTCAGAGTTTTTAAATTCGGGACCTGAATTAACTCACCACTTCTTTGACCACAAGTCTGAGTCCCTGCTAGTTGGGTTATATTGGATTCAGGACTCTGACTTTTTGTTTTTATATATATGATATACTGTTCACATTGATTTAGATTTTTTTGTAATTTTCCAGGATATGCGTGTTTATAGTGAGGAAGTGGAGCTGGACAGCAGGGACCCTGAGCAGGACTTCCTGCAGTACAAAGAGTCATGCGAGAGTTTGGCCACACTCATGAGTGAGATCCAGGAGCTGAAAGCAAATGGAGCCAAGGAGGGGGTAAACATCATTCAGATTTCTTACAGACTCACTGACTTCATAGTCCGTAATAATGTTGTCCCGTTACAGACTAGTTAAAGTGTTGTGCTGGTTTGTCACTGACTGTAGAAATAAGTACATTCCTCCATAGCAGGAACGTTATACATACGGTTTGTGGTATTGGTAAATCTAATACATCACAATATGGTATATATCATCCTAGACAAAGTTTATTCTGTGTCTTTACTACAATAATTAATAACTAGTTGTGTCCGTTCTCAGTGTGCTGAGGTCGAGCAGAGACGTATGCAGAGCTGCATCCACTTCATGAATCTGAAAAAACTCAATCGTCTGGCTCACATGCGACTAAAGAGAGGCAGAGACCAGACACACGAGGTAAGTCGCACACAATTCTGAAATGCTATCCAACTTTCATGACATATTAAAAGAAATACCAGCTTAGGTTAAGCTCACTCGATTCCATTCATTCGCTAGTGCTATCTCAGCTCCTTTTTGTGCTGATCAGGAAAGGCAAGTTAAACACCAAGCACTTTGTTTCTACTTTTAACACCTAACTGCAGTAGCTGCCACTGTCAGCAAACATAGCTTACACACCCTCGGTTTTGTTTATATTTGAAAAGTTATCGATCCAGATTTGGATCCTGCGCATTGATCTTTGATCTTATTGAATCCTGGTTCTGATTCTTGACATATTGTTTGGCGTGTATTGTTTGTAAACCAACCGTAACCACCTTTTTTCATTCAGGCAAAGCAGAGGGTGGATGTGCTGCACCTTCAGTTACAGAACCTGCTGTATGAAGTTATGCATCTTCAGAAGGAGATCAGCAAGTGTTTGGAGTTCAAGTTAGTACATAATATATTGTTTAACTGGACCAGCTTTTACTTTGAACATACTTGAGACCAAGTCCACTAAATCCACAGTTATACATTATTATATACAAGAACAAGTTTAGTTTAAGAAATGTTTAAAAAATGCTGAGTTAACATACCTTTACCTGATCCAGGTCTAAGCATGAGGAGATAGACTTGGTGTCTGAGGAAGCGTTTTACCAGGAGGCGCCACAGGAAATTTCCAGGCCTCACATCACAAAAAATGATCCCCACCAGCTCACACTGGCACGACTGGACTGGGAGCTTGAACAGAGGAAGAGGTAAGCAAACTTGCACAGAGCATAGTGCATTAGTAGCATTCTGTGGTAAAAAAAACAGACCATAGAGCAGCTGTTAAAAGTTTGTGCTTGGACATAGGTTGGCAGAAGAATACAAGGAGTCCCTGGCCACAAAAGAGAAGATCCATAAGAGCATCGAGGTGAAGAAGGAACATCTGACAAGCTTGCAGCCAGGACTCAATGCCATCATGCAGGTATAGCAACTGATTGCGTGCCCTATTGTAAAGGTTTTGAGCTTTGATATGACAACACTTTTGTTTCACTCGCAGCAGCTTAAAGCATTGATATTGAAAGTGTTGAAAAATGTGTTCATTTATTATTTATATAGACTGTTTTATTTATTATATTCTTTTTTTCTTCATTCATTGAGGTGAAGGTCCTAACTGCTGTACCACCAATGGACACCATGTATGTATAGATCCTCTGAATGATAATATGCTGATGTATGCTCTCTCTTCTTTCATAGGCCTCTCTCCCGGTGCAGGAGTATCTGTCCATGCCTTTTGAGCAGGCTCAGATACAGACAGAGGTTGCCCGCCACCTGCCTCCACCTCTCTATGTCCTGTTTGTTCAAGCCAATGCCTATGGCCAGGCCTGTGGTCAGTAGTCATTAGAGAATATCCTATGTTTCAAGACCAAGTCGAGTTTTTCTTTATGGGATGTAAGCCCTGGTTGTCAATGATTTCTTTTGTTTCCATGTCAGACAAGAACCTGAGTGTCTCAATAAGTGGTGATGTGGATGAGGCCAAGGCCCTGTCCAAACCTCCAGAAGATTCCCAGGGTACAAACACTGCTTTACATGCCTGCGATCACACATACAACATCTGCACATATAATAATACACATAATAATGATGATGATGATGATGATAATGATAATAATAATAATTTATACTTTATTAATCCCGCAAGGGAAATTACAAATCACACAAACCCTTTGCTTTGTTGTGCAGTTCATCATCTGTTGTGTTAATATTTCAAGATGTTGAAAGATGTCAGAGATGTATCTCCAACAAAACTATTTTGTGTTCTGGTTTCATCTAGATGATGAGAGTGACTCAGATGCAGAGGAGGAGCAAGAGAAAACGGTGAGTCTCAGGCCTGGTTTTACTCCCAACACACACACACTCTTTGTGTTCAATGTTTTGTTAATATACTCGTCTTTGCAACGGACACACATACTGTCACTGAAGCCCCAGCTGTCCCACGTTGTGGTCTGATGGGTTTGGGTGCGGCAGCTGTTGATTTTCTTAATTACCGATTTGTTGATAAATGTTTTGTATTTTGTTGCCACCTCTGGCATATTTGCACATGACGGCTCATCTGAAACAACCCTCTTATTTTTCAGTCTTTTACTACTTCCAGTCCTTCTTTTGAAATGCTACCTCCTCCCTTTGTCTGTAACAGTAGAGGGCTGAAATGCTAGAGATGCTAAGTCACTATCATGTTTCTCCTGGAAGCAGCTGGAAAAGCTAGAATGGATACAAATCGTTTTTCTAATTTATTTGATATGCCGCAATGTCAAACATGCATTTTGTCTTGCTTTTTTTCTTTTCTTCTCTTGTTTCAATTGCTTTTTATTGACAGAAGAGAAGAAGGCCAACTACAGGTGGCCAGCTGGATGAAAAAAGACGTGAGATGCTGAAAAGGCACCCTCTGTCTCTCTGCTTAGACCTCAAGTGTAAAGGTAACTCATTCTACATTCTTCATGACTTCAGATTTTAGTGTCTGTGCCTTTTGTACCTTCCCTCTCAACACCGCACGGTTAAGCCTGAGTACTTACAGGTAATCTGTAATGTATCCATAGCTATACTGTTTATTGTGGTAACTCTATATCTACCTGATAGTAAGTGAAAGTGTGAGCGTGACCCAGTCTGCTATGATGTCATGACACCACTTGACCCTTGTGTTCCCTCTGCTGGCAATGAAAGGAATGGTGACAGATTATAGAGAGATCTGCATTGCAGACGTTACTCTACCGAAAGGGGGAGGAGGGAGAGAGGTGAGAGAGCATTGTGCAGCATTGTGGTTCTGCAGCACCTCCAACATGCTGTAAGCATATTTTCTCATCACCAGACTTCTCTCTAACCTCTGCTTGTATTTCTAATTGCCTTCCCTCTCCCCAGTTGTCTTCACTGCTGCCAGCTCCGGCAGTCAGTTTACTGCAGTAAAAGCAAAAATTGAGCAGCATAGGTGTCAGTGAATGACAGTGTCACTGAGTTCACTGTGACTGCAGAGAGTGGTGTGTGTGAAAGATGACCATTAGTATAGTAGGTATCCCCTGAGTGCTGCTAGCTGCCGTCGTGACCACACCCTGTTATTGCTCTCTAATGCGCTGCAGTGTAAAGTAAACCCTGGGGGACATTCACTGGGAAGGTGAATGAAAAGAGGGAGGTAGAGAGAGTATTGAGTTAGTAATGGGTTAGCTCATCACCATGTGTTATCCATCATGTCTCCACAGATGGCAGCATCCTCCATCTCTTCTTCTACTACCTGATGAATCTCAACATTATAACCGTCAAGACCAAGGTCTCCACCTCCACAGACCTCAACTCAGCCATCAGTGCAGGGTGTGTGTTGTGTGTGTGTGTGTGTGTGTGTGCTTAAGCATCCCTCTACCTCTCTGTGTCCTTGAAAGGAAAGTCTAATGATGTCTTCTTTTGCAGGGACCTGCTGAAATCGGACACTCTACTCAGCTGTCTCTACGCCAGCGACCAGGGACGAGAAACGCCCAATCCAGCTAATCGCTACCAGTTTGATAAAGTCGGGTGAGGATGTCAAGTAATTAAAGGAAATGAGAAACTGTGTCGCGAATCACACCATTGAATTTCATTATTATTAACCCATGATTTCCTTTTAGGATTGTTTCCTTTGCTGACTATTTGGAGGAGCTGGGCCATCCCTACATGTGGGTTCAGAGTCTAGGAGGACTACATTTTCCCAGAGATCCTTCAGAGGTGCGTGTTGAAATCAAGTATTATCCCAGTTGAGCACAGTTCCTGTGTTATGGTCTCATCATGCTGGTATATGCTCATGTTTTCCAGAGTGTGCATGTGGGCAGTTCTTTGAGTGCCAGCCACATGGAGACCACCATGAAGCTGCTGAGGGGACGACTCCAGTCTCGCTTGGCTTTGCACAAACAGTTTGCCTCTTTAGGTACATTATATGTTAACGACCATACATCAAATACTGCTGAAGAAGCGATAGGACATTTTGACTGAGATTGTTTGTTCTCCTGTCCTCAGAGCACAGCATCATCCCAGTCTCCAGTGAGTGTCAGCACCTCTTTCCTGCCAAGATCCTCTCCCGTTTAACTCGCTGGACCACTACCACTCAGCAGGAGTACATGGTATACACATATAAAGACATTTATACAAATATTTTGTTTTAAAAAAAAAAAGAAAATCCACCTCTTGTAGCACATGTCTCACTGTGATATTACTTTTTCTTGTTAGGATCTGCCATATACTCGACATGTGACTGATGCCGGGATGGCAAAGGAGACTGATATGTACTTCATGGCTGTGGTGGAAAGGGGCACAGGTAAAATGATAGATGATGATGGATAGGGCTGGGCGACTGAACTCGAATGTGTAGTTTAAAAATGAAAATCGATTTTCTCCTTAACATCCGCTGACGCTCCCCTCTGGGCTCCCGTAGCGCCGAATGGGCTCAGCCTTCACCCTGTGTGTTTACCTTAGAGATACACAAACAACACGGCAGCGGCAGGGACTAACGTGTGTGTGTGTGTGTGTGTGTGTGTGTGTGTGTGTGTGTGTGTGTGTGTGTGTGTGTGTGCGCGTGCGCTGCTTACTGCTTACTGATCCGTAATCTCCGCCGAAATGACCGGCAGCTTGCGGTGCTCTGTGTGGCTCAACACATCTACTAAATGCCGCTGATATGACCGAGCTGTGACGGAGGTCTGTAGCGGCTTAAACAACTAGCAATCGGCGCTCTGTAGCACTGAGCTCCTCTTTGACGTTTGTTGTCCCCGCTAGTTACTACGAAGGAGCTTGCTACAGGTATGCTACATTCAAGAGACCATGGGATCTTAATGTACGTTACTCAGCAACAGGTGAAAATAGGGGCAAGGTTGCACAATAGCGTTAAAATGATTTGAACTTGATGAGGAACGAGAAGTGAATTTACCTGTATGTGTGAAAACAGCTTTATCTCACGCATCCGTTTTGTTGTTGTTGAATATGTAGCCACGTGTGTGTGTATGAGTCAAAAAACAAAATAAAGTTAAAACTTGTTTTGAACAATTTATTTGTCATCTGCAGATTGATTTTAAGTAGGGGGAGAAATAATCGATTTAAATCGGGTTTTTTAAATCTGGGATTTTATTTTTAGGCCATATCGCCCAGCCCTAATGATAGAATTGGCCAATATTGATAACTTAGATTTTTCTTTGTTTCTTATAACCCACCTGCTTCGATCGTTTTCTTCCTCAGCTCATCTCCAGGCCGCTGTTGTGCTGAATCCCCGTTACCCAGAAATCCCTCCTCTCTTCTCACTCTCTCTCAGCTGGAAGGGAGAGCGCAGTGGACGCACTGATGACAACCTCAGAGTATGAGCTTTTTCCAATATTGATCACTTGTGTTCCATTAACTTGTGCTCTGTTGTTGCATAAGCTCATTTGACATCTAGGTATTTAAGACTTTAACGGACTCATCTTTTTCTTTTTTTAGGCTATGGAGAGTGAGGTCAATGTGTTCAAAAAGGAACTACAGGGGCCACGTCCAGGACACCAGCTCCTGACCAATCAAATTTCACGCCTGTGTGTCTGCCTGGATGTGTATTTGGAGACAGAAGGACAAGATGACAGCGTGGAGGGACCACGAGAGTTTCCCAGAGAAAAGATGTGCCTGCGCACTGTCAGGTACACGGTCACAAGAAGCCACTAGTGGTCAAACACTTTTGTATCTGAAAAGATTTACTGTATCTCTGACATCTCACTTTCTTTCTCAGGGGTCCAAATCGTCTGAAGCCATTCAAGTACAACCACCCTCAGGGCTTCTTCACTCACCGCTAGATTTGTCCATATGATTCTCACTGCTGTACTTTACAACTCAATTCCCTAAAGCTTACCTTTGTGGCTCTTTGACACACAAAGTATCTCTTTTTAAAAGTATTTTTACCTGTTTAAAAATAAAAGAAAACACCATGTTATTTTCTTGAATGAGTGTGCATTTGCTCTATTTAAGGCTCTGTTGCATCTGTTGTTTGTTTTGCACTCCATATTTCTCCGTTTTATCCCTCTGCCTTCCTCTCCACCCTCACCTCTCTCTGTGCGGCTCTATTTATAGGCAGTTCTTGAGCTAGCTGATTATTATGCCACTGGGGTTCAGTGCTACAGCAAGCTGAGTCATTTCCCCAGAGAATTGTGTCCATAGAATGATTTTTGGTGTATTGTATAGTCAACAGCTGGCCTTCGACCTTTCATTTTTCATCCTTGATGCTTTAATGGAAGGTTGTTATTCAGGATACTGATGCCAATTCCATCAAGGATTACTCTCATTTTATGATGAGCTAGGAGCAGAAGTATTTGACAAAAATATCACTGTTTTCTTGCACATGGGAGTGCAAATCCAGCAGCATTTAACCAAATCCAGACATTAATGCCTTGTAGATTTATAGATATATGTAATTAGAAGTAGAAGACAAGGCCTCTGGTGCTGATTTACTATTTAAAATGTGAGTGTGTACTGCAATCTGGGACTTCTACTTGTACCGTTCTCAAGATACAAAAAGACTAACTTTAGCTATTCAGGGTCAAATTTACTTTTGTGAAAAGAAACGTTGTTTGGTTCTTTAAGGGCAAAATAACTACTATAAATAACTAATTGGAGGAACTCAAAATTATCAGTAAATGGCACAAACAAACTGAAACCTTGGCAGAAGTGAATAATTAAGGAAAACAGTAAGACTGAGTTCTAATAAGGTAGTGATATTCAAATGCAGTGACAAGAAAAAGAAACTCTTAACTTCCACCTGATGTATTTTATAATGCGTTTGTTGATCCCATTAGTACAAAGTCATCTTTCAGATGCAAAGAGATTGGATGTTAATGAAACACTGAAATCCTGCCAGGAAAGATATCTTTCCGGTGTCAGAAATGTATAAAAAAAAGATGAATGGTTTTTGTAGCCAGCTGCTGCACTCACATTAGTAAATCCTATTAAAAATATAGCTACACCTTTTCTGTGAAAGATTGTAGAAATCTATGAATAGCTCACACAGTACTTTAAGTCATGACCAACTATGACAGGATTTGTATTTCCTCATTTTATGTTTTTTATTTTTTTATTTTATTTGATTAGGACAGTGCACATTAATCAACATTTCTGTAAATTCGCCAGTGTTAGCCAGTCCCCAAATTTTCAACTGTAGTCCTAGTTACATGCATGTCTTTATGTCATTAATTTGGTATGGTTTAAAAAGTGGTCATCTTAAGCCTATACGTGATACTCAACCTATTACATAATTGAGTGATATTTATGGAAATTATCATACATACATACATATGTATGTATGTGTGTATGTATATATATATATATATATATATATATATATATATATATAGTAATGGATTACAAAATCACTGCTTCAGTTTGTGAACTTATCTCTGCAGTTATCAGTGTAAGCAAGCAGCACTGCTCCTGATTTATACATGAGCCTGGTCTCTGGGACTCGAGTAAGGGTGCAGTTACTGCTGTGGGTGGGTACAGCTTCCCCCCCTCCTTATCCGCAGTGCAGTGCAGTTACTTGCAGCATTTCCCTTTCAGGCCTCACACCTTGCATGATAACTCTTGACACTTCTCCTTCATAAATCCTCACTTGAGGTCAATGTGCTATTGATTTTTTTTTTGCAAATTAAGAAATCTCCCAAAAGCATTTTGTGTTTGATTTTTCATTCTTTATTTATCTGTTTTATATTGCATATTCTCAGCAGTTTATACATAACACATAGTCATCATTGTCCTAGCATTGCAGACCAAAAAAGTGAGACAGTGCAGTTCACCATCAGGAGAAACTGCATTAAACAAGCAAAATTCAAGTCTTTCTTACTGATGTATCTGTAAATATAATATATATATATATATATATATATATATATATATATATATTATAGACATTTGTATATCCTTAAATATATGTTTTTATATTCAATATCTGTCACAATCTTTAGCTTGACATTATTTTGAAATATCTACCCTTGAAGGCTTGTGTAGGTACAGCAGGCCCCTGCGGTCCCCGTCAGCGGGATTCAGTTTAAATGCACTTGTTATTTATTAAGGGCAGTTATCACATTCAGATAAGGAGTTTAGAGCATTCTGCATTCACTACAGTCATACATCAGAAGCATCAGGGGTATGTAATGGCCATACTTGGGGAGCAGGGGGTTATTTGCTACAGAAATCACTATTGCTTACATACCATCACCTGCTTTGCTTTGGACATTAAAGCGCCCATCTGAACAGCTGGGTGCATCCAGCCCCTTTCTCCTGCTCTTTACCCTGCCTTCCTTCATAGTTCTTTGGCATCTCCACCTCCTCTCGTCGTGCCTTGAATCACAGGTTATCCGTCTTACTTCTTGGCCTTCTCCTCCTTGCTCTCCTTTGACTCGGTGCCTGAAGATTTCTCCGCCTTCCCTCCATCCTTCACCTCTTTACTCTCTTCTTTACTAGTGTCCTTTTCCGCCTCTGGCTTCTTCTCGTCTTTCTTGCTCTCTGTTTTCTGGGGTTCGGCTTTAGGTGCGGACTTCTCCTCTGGCTTCTTCTCCTCTGGCTTCTTCTCCTCTGGCTTCTTCTCCTCTGGCTTCTTGCCCTCTGTTTTCTCAGGCTCTGCTTTAGGAGCAGGCTTTGCCTCGGGCTCGGCCTTCTCTGATTTAGGAGCCGAGGGTTTCTCCTCCTTGGCAGGGGGAGCGCTCTCTTTAGGCTCAGACTTGGGGGCAGGTTTATCCTCTGCGGGTTTGCTGGGAGCAGCAGGTTTCGAAGCGCCATCCGTCTTTGTAGCTTCATCTGCCTTGCTTTCTTTCTTCAAATCAGGTTTGTCTGCCTTCTCTGGCTCTGTCTCCTTGGGCTCTTGCTTCTTCTCTTCCTTCACGGGTTGTTCTTTCTCCTTCTTTTCCTCCTTGACAGGCTTCTCCTCTTTTATCTCCTCTTTTGGGGTGTCTTTGGCGGTGGCAGGCTTGGCCTTCTCTTTTTCTGG
Source organism: Perca flavescens (assembly GCF_004354835.1). Taxonomy (NCBI): domain Eukaryota; kingdom Metazoa; phylum Chordata; class Actinopteri; order Perciformes; family Percidae; genus Perca; species Perca flavescens. The sequence goes on along the minus strand of NC_041335.1, from coordinate 16,717,143 downwards.
AGACTGTGGTTCAGGGGTCTTGGGACGAGGAGATTTAGATTCAGGAGATTTGGGTGAAACAAGTGACTTTGAATCATCTCCTGCAGGCGACTTAGCGGGTGATTTGGGCATCGGGGATTTGGCTGGTGGTGATTTAGATTCTGGGGATTTTTGTGGGGATTTAGATTCTGGGGATTTGACCGCAGGAGATTTAGGCTCAGGGGATGCAGCCTTTTCTGGAGATTTGGACTTCTCTTCTTCCTCACCTGCCTCCTCTTCCTCTCCCTTCTCCTCATCCTTCTCCTCCTCATCCTTGTCCTCCTCTCCCTTTGCTTCCTCCTCCTTTTCTTCTTCTCCCTCTCCTTCCTCCTCCTTATCTTCTCCTTCCTCACCTTCTTCCTCCCCTTCTTTGGTTTCCTCATTGCCTTCTTTCTCTCCTTCCTCTTCCTCCTCATCTGCCTCCTCTGTCACCTCAGTCACCTGGGTCTCATCGGTCTGTTCCTCCACGATGACGGTATCTGAGATCTCCTCTCCTTTCACTTTGAAGTGGGAAGAGATTCTGCTCTCCAGGTAAGAGTACGAACCTCCTCCTGACACAAAGCGATTCTCCTCTCCCTCCAGTAACTTCCTGTTTTAAAGACAAAGACACACTGTCAGTGAACATGTCAATAACCTTGGCCATTAAGAAGCCAAATAATCAATTTAATCATGTTTAGTTTTTAACCCTGACCAACCTATAAGCAGCAATCTCAATATCTAAAGCCATCTTCACATTCAGCAGCTCCTGATATTCTTTCAGCTGGCTGGCCATCTCCCATTTGGTGGATTTCAGCTCATTGTCCAGCTGATTGATGGCCTCCTGCAAAAATAAAATGTGCAGCATGACAAATATTATGGTATGGAACAGAGATGTGAAATTAATGTGGGTTTCCCTGTGGGATGAGTGTGATTCTTGTGTTGATTTCCTGCCTGTAGTGAGTTGAGTTCATCGTGATGTCTGTCTTCACTCTCCATACGCTGCCTCTCAAGTGAGTCCTTGGTTCCCCGAAGAGTCTCCAGCTCGATGGTGCGGCTCTGGAGCTGACGGCGGTAGTCTGCGATCTCGTCCTGGCTTCCACGAATTGCATCCTGGTTGGACCTAGCAGCTTCAGACAGACGCTCCATACGCACTGCAGAAATAGCATACAAAATGATGTATTTGATTTAGGAATCACATTTGCTGTGTCATACCATTGACCGGCTCATGTCCAAAAACAGTTTGAGTGACCTGCTAAAGTACAGATAAGTTATACATTCTTCTTCAGTCCATAGGCATGCATTGTGGTTTTTTTATCTTGGTACTGAGACATTTGACCTGTCTTGAGAGTCTCTACTGGGGACCTGAATAACCTTGGCAGTGGCTATCTGTCAGTCAGTAGTCTGACTCAGCTCCCTCCCTCCTCCAAGCATGAATGAGCCACAGTGCTGCAGTCAGCTGGACACCACCACGGGAAGGCCATTTTGTGCGCATCTTTCACTGGTTATATAAAGTCAGCATGTAATTTTGCAGCAAGGGTCAGTCTATAGGTCGTTCTGTGACATGCAGTTCAAATAAAACCCATCTTGGCTTTTAAAGTTGGCAATTGTGTATTTGTACAGTACCACGAAATGTGAGAAGCCTGTGTGCATATGGGTGTTGCCTCTACTTGCAGTATGATTGTGAAGAGGCTTGTCACAGGGTTTCATCCATGTCTATCCATCATATCTACATGTAAAGCTTACTTCCATGTCTTTGGTAAACTCCAATCACGACATCAGAGTGATGAAGCATTATTTGTCTTGTTCAGGGCAAGAGACACACACAGACACACACACACAGCGCACATGGGGTGAAAGAAGTAACACACCCACTGTTACCCACAGTGAGAGTGCAAATGAGTCATAGTCTCTCTGTGTGCCATCTCACTCCTGCAGTGCTTGCCTTAAGTAAAAAATGATTCGTCTGCGGCAGCGATGCCCACAAACGCACCATTTACAAACTGGAGGTCACATTTTTTAAATTTTGATCTTTGTGCATTTGTTCGTGATATCTGCCTTGACGTAGCGTACCTAATTTGCCTGCAATCGGTTATTAAACGTCCTCTCTTTAGTGTAATAAGTTTGCGATCTGGTTGGTTGGTGGGATAAAGGGGGACCTAGGCAGAATCTGTTAATCTGCAAGGTTTTAGAAGTCAGCATGCTTTGTCTAATAGTTTCAGTGTTGATGGTCTGATAACAAAAAGTAAGTGACCCTTATGATACTGCAAACTCATTCACCTTAATCCAGTTTATGCATCACAATAGTATTTGTTTAAAACATATAATTTATAACTTATAAGCTTGTTTGGGCTGGGCATAATTTGTATGCATGGCAAAATAATAAAATGAGTCATTCGTCGATTCATAGTGCTGCAATTAGGCTACAGGCTAATTCAAACGTTACTTTACTTCAGCACCACGGACAGAGAACAAACACTATGCTGCACACTGAAAAGCGCACGCGGAAGTTTCTATGTGATTTAAAAACTCAAAGTTTTTTTTTCTTTTTCTACTCACCTTTGAACCATTCCTCCGCGTGCGTTGAGCTCTTGGATGCGTGACCGTCCAGCTGCGCGCGGATCTCTCTCAGGGCGCCGGTGACGTCCGCCTTGAGCGTGTCCCGCATGTCGAAGCTTACCTGCGCGCCATGAATCTGATCGAGGAGTTCAGCCACTTCTTCCTCGTGGTTCTTCTTCAGGAAAACGGCCTCTTCCTCCAGGGAACGGAGCTTCTTGTCCAGCTCCATACGCGCCAGCCGGCACTCCTCAGCATACTTTTTCATGGCGCGCGCGGCAGCCTCCAACTCATCCCGGTTCCGCGCCTCATCCTCCAGTCTGACCCGCAGGTGCTGGATGTCCTCCTCCAGGTGATCGTGCTCCAGAGCTGCGCGGGCCTTCTCCCCGGTCAGCTGCTGCAGGAGACCCTTCAGGTCGCCCAGCTCTCGTTCGTAGTGCTCCCCAACCGAGGTGCGCCCGGCCTGGCTCTGCCGCAGAGCTGCCGCTTCCGCCTCCAAGTTGCGGTTGTGCATCTCAAGGTTGCGCACTTTGTCGATGTAGCCGGCGAACCGGTCGTTCAGGGTCTGCAGAATCTCCTTCTCGTTCCTCCGTGTCATGTCGCCGTTGAAGGTCTCCAAGCTGTCCACGGAGGATGGCTGGCTGTAGGTGAGGCGGCGGCGCTGGGAGTGAAAGCCGCTGGAGGACACGGACGCAGGCCGAGCCTTGCGGTACGAGGTCGGGCCAAAGAGATGGTGCTCTACCGTGTAACTCATGTTGGCTGGGCCGGATGAGAACTGACTGCAGCAGGAGCGGGAGCGCTGGGCTTATATAGGAGGGAGGGAAAACTCACTCGTCAGCACCAGGACACACGTTTAAAGAGATATCTGTTCTTCAGAGATGTACTGCTTGCGCAGGAATATATTCACCCTAATCAGTGTAGCACCTTGTGGATGAGTTGTATTTTACTTAAGGTGTTAATGAGGTGTATTTTATCAAAGCAACACACCTAAATATTGGTTTTATAGAATGTAAATTGTCAAGCATCACTTTTCACTTTCTATCTTAAGGCTTTTTGTGCATAAAAAATCTTGGCAGTGTATAGTGTTAAATAATTAGGACATGATTAATTTTAGGCCTATTTGCAACTGCCATTGGCTCTTTATAAGAAGCCATGATACATTACTACTTTTGCACGGTTTTACACTTTGGAAGACATATTCATATTTTAGGTGTGCTGTGGCTAAAGTCTGTGCACTGATTGTGTGGATGTGCAGTGTGTTCTGCTGATGCTCTGTAGCTGTACTGCTGCAGTGTGAGTTTGCAGATCCATGACAACCCCCTGGGACTCAACTCAAGTGCTGCACACACACACACACACACACACACACACACACGCACACACATGCACGCACAGGTTTGTTTCTCCCCTTATACAGTACTTCAAACATTACTTTTCATCTCTTAATTTCTTCTTTTTTGTTGCTGAATAAAAAAGTATCTTTACGTGTATGCATGTGGTTGCAGGCCAAACATGACATGTGACAGCACTGACATAAAAACCCCAAACAGAAGCATTATAGTGCATGCACATCAGGCTGTGCACTGAGCTAAGATGATACCGCACTCGCACAAAACCAATCTGAGCTTCCTCTGCTGATCTAAAGGGATGTCTGCTCTGAGAAGAGGACCGGTTCTGAGGAGCACATATTGATTACTCAAACTCCGGGTGAGTGAGTTTACACTGCATGCCTTAAAGGAGCAGGGACAACTGTGTATATGCCTTTCCCTTGAGATGAATCTTGAAGAATAGATGGTTCAGCACACATTAATTTCTCTGTATCAGCCATCCTTCGTCCCTGTGAACATGTGTGTTGTCAGCCCAATGACACCCAGGACTGTGTGATAGCCAAGGCTCTTAGCCTGTCCTCCAGCAACCATGTCTGCTGAAGGTCCTTACATCTTATTTTTAAAGGTAAAACCCATTACAGTTTATCATGCTTTTTCTCAAATGTTTTGAAATCCATGTTGCAATGTGTTGGTTTGCTATTTGGGAAAACACAGTGAGATGTGTTTTGCACCACAGCTCACATGTTCAGGGAGCTGAGGGCCATGCAGGACAGAAATAACATGCATCACATCCCCTCCCTCCACTAGCTTCATGTTTTATAAATGAGGATAATGGAGCAGAGTAGGCAGAATTCAGTTGTGACGTTACGAGGATCTCAGTATAGCTCATGTTCCTCAATACCTTGTTATTTGAACCAACTAAGCAGCTGAAGTCTACAAGAACAAAAGACTCATAATTTCTCATTCTGTATAGAATATATCTGTTGGAGAAATATTACAAAAATTGACGCGTTTTGGGTTTTATCACTAGTGATGGTTGGTGACTATATTCGTAATCAGAACAGTGTTAAGCCACACACTGGGGAGCTGTTAAATCCAACAAAACAGGCAAATTTCGACTGTTGTTGGGTTTTATCAAATGGAACACAATCTGCACTTGAATGCTGCCATGGGTGGATTTGTCGCACTAACAATTTTTTTTTATAAACCTTTTTTTAATGAAAGTTTGAAGTTTTGCAATGTGAATGACATTGGCAGAGGGACAGCACAAAAGAAGAGGCTCCTGCCATGTTATGACCTTGTCCTTGAAGGGATGGATAGAGAGAGGGGAGACAGAGAGAGATGGAAAATAGCAGGATCGATGCAGAGGAAAATGTCACAAAAAACTGAAACCCATCCTATGAGGGGAAAAACACTTGGGGAACTAGAATGAAACACATCTTTTGTGTATGTTTGTGTGTGCATGCCTACAGCTACAAGTGTCTGAGTATATTTGGAGCAGTGGATGTCAGAAGTTTCATTTGTTTTTCCACGGTGGTATATTTAGAGCTTTCTGTGATTTGAGACAAAGAAAGAAAGGAGGAGTTGTGATAAAGACAGACAATGTAGGTTGCAGACAACAGGGAACAAGGTGATGCACTGATGGAGGGATGACAGAGATATGAGAAGAGAGGAACTGGGTGAGAAAAGAGGGAGTCACCTTGGGAGGGACAAATAGAAAAATGGCTGTCCTGGCAGTCTCAAGGATGACTCAGCTGCAATACAATTACGGCCTTGGCTTGTTTTTACTTGCTTTAGACCTGTATGTATGTATGTGTGTGTATGTGTATGCGGGTGCGTGTGTGGAAGCGTGTTTGATTATGGGAGTATATAACTGTGGCCAATGCAAAGTTTTGTAATGAGTAGTGTGGGAGACCCAGGTTCAATTCCCACTGCAATATATCAACCAATGTGTCCCTGAGCCAGACACTTAACCCATAGTTGTTCCAGAGGCGTGTGACCTCTGACACATATAGCAATTGTAAATCACTTTGGATAAAAGCGTCAGCTAAATGACATGTAATGTAATAAATGACATGTAATGTAATGAGTGGATGCAGAGTCAAACTAAATACATAAATGTACAATGTACAACGGTGAGTGTGTCTGTATGTCTATTTGGAGGGTTATAAAGCTAATGACCAAACACAAACAGCAGAAGCCCTTCACAGTTTTGTGGCTGTAAAAATAAAATCCTTAAATTGAAGTTTCCAGAACACAAGTGAGGTTGGCTCTTTTTATACAGTCTGTGGTTTGGCTCTGTCACAGCACCACCTGCTGGAGACTAAGCAGACTGCTGGTGTCATTTCCTGGTGTGTCCACAGGGGGCAGCACAGCCCCACTGCACTAAACTCCCACTGATGTTTACTTCCTGTGTTAGCTCCGCTCTTTGACAAACGAGGGAAAGTTTAAACAAAACACCAACAACTTTTCAGAAAACGGCGATGTCATGTCTGATCAAATGTGTCAACCGCTTTCTTTATTATATAGATGGATCCAGGAAAACAACGAGTTAGTAGACAAATGCAAGGTAGGAAGTTAGCTGTTTAGTGTCTCGTCTTTTCAGCGGTTAACGTTAGCCTCTACACAATCATTAGCTAAATACTGCAACGTTAACGTAAATTTGAAGTTATATAAATCTGTTATTGCTTGAAAATATATTAAGTGAGCAAATGATTAGTGTGTAATCTTTTCTAACGTTAAATGTATACTTCTGGTATCCAATAATACTGGCGAATACTATCCTTTTGTGAAAATTTCATTAACACTCTCCCACTGTTATGTTTATATAGAATGTTTTTGCTGAACAAAAAACAACCAGAGGTGGAAGAAGCCTCCATATATCTTTTAATGTAGCTATAGTAAATATAACACAGTATAACAAAGTCCTGCATTCAACGTTTTACTTAAATGCAGGAGTATTGACAGAAAAATCTACTTCAAATATCAAAAGTAAAATTATCCATTATGCAGAATATTGCTCCTCTTCATAAATATATTACATTTCATTATAATTGTTATAACGTATATTTTAACATGTAAGCAACATTTTAATGTTGAGGTGGAGCTGGTTTGAGCACATTTTATACAATTGGATAGTGTAATCTCTATGCATCATTAGAGAACTGATCATTCTATAGAATTTTTTTTTGAGAGGTAGTAATGTAAAGTAGCATAAAATGTAAAAATACTCAAGTAAAGTATGAGTCCCTCTAAATTGTACTAAAGTATAGCACTTCAATACATGTACTTGGTTACTTTCCAGTTTGCTTTCGTTTAATTCTTTTAGCAGCAAGGAGGAGGAGATGCCTTGAGCCCAGACCAGAACAAGACCCATCTGAGATGGTGTTCCTCTGAGTTTCACAAACTTTTAAAGAAAATCCAAGGTGCTCTATATCCTTCATCATACAAATGCCTAATTTGTTGTGTTGGAGAGCTCAGCTGTTACCTTATGCGTCTTCTATTTCCCTCCTTTAATTTTCCCATGTCCCTCTCCTGCAGGTATCCCTCCTCTTGCAGATTATTTACAGTTGGAGCTGACAGTGGTGTACAATGCGTGTTTGTGCTCCACTGCTCAGTCTCAATTTTCAGAAGCTGAGCTGCTCCTCACACAAGCCACAGAGAGAGGTAGACCTACGCTGTGAAATGATAAATGACAAAACCTTAGCTGTACAGTAAATGACACAGGAACTTATAGCATACATTCAGTTTTACGTATATTAGTTTGAAATGATTGCTTAGCTCTGACTTTAACAGCTTGCTCCTGTTCCCTACAGTTCTACAGATGACAGGAGATGCCCCTGTTGCTTCAGACCCTCCTGTGTTTTGGAGAACAGTTCTCAAATCAGTGGGAGACACAGCTTTGAATCCCTGTGTACTGTACCTTCTCTGTCTGCAGTGGGCATTATGGCTGTCCACCTGCCAGCTGAAAACTATACAGGAATGTCAGGTAAGATCCTGTTTTTAGGCTGTGTTCCCTCCTCACTTGTTTGGTGTGGTTTAAAGGAACTCTGTTGCATCTATCTGTTCAGTCCAGTTTGTTTAGGCTAATGATGTGGTCTCTGTCAGTTAGCCTCCGAGGTCAACTCCATAATGGTTTGTTTGTGACGTAACCATGGAGAAGGCTATGTGATATGGATATGTGCTATATATATATATATATATATATATATATATATATATATATATATATAAACTTAGTCTACTCATCATGTATGGCTGGGCAATATATTGATATTATATCGATATATGAGAAATTTAGGATATTGTAATATCCTAATATAACAAAAGTGTTGTCTTTTCCTGGTTTTAAAGGCTGCATTACAGTAAAGTGATGTAATTTTTTTAACTTACAGACTGTTCTAGCTGTTCTATGTTTTGCCTTTATGCCTTAGTTATTATATCCACATTACATTACTCTTGATAATTTATCACAAATCTCATTGTGTAAATATTTTGTGAAAGCACCAATAATCGATGTATTTGGGCAAAAATATCGTGATATTTGCTTTTCTCCATAGCGCCCAGCTCTATCATTGTTGGTGTTGAGGCCATGCTGTCTCCTTCCTCTTTGATCTAATGGCCTTTCATTATCTGTTGGAATTATACTCCAATCCCACAGAGAAATTAAATATCAGGACACTCTTGAAAAAGAGATTTTTAATCTCAATGAGTCTCTTCCTGGTTAAATAAAAAAAATAAAAAATATGTGGTGTTTATGTGTGCAGTAAAATGTATAAGTCTCCAACTGTGTGGCATACTGTAAAGCTACACTGTATTTTTTTCCGGTGATGCAGGATGAGCTGTTCTCTGTGTTTGAGACACACTCTACTAGAGTTTGGGATGAAGGGAGGAGCGAGCTAAGGGGAAAGTCCTCTGACATTCCACTACTGGTGATGGACCCAAGAAGGCTTTTTGAATTATTGCAGATCTGCACTATTATTGCCCAAGGTCAGCAACATTCTTTCAATTTCTAAATACACAAGTCACCTTGGTATGAACTAAAACAGGAGGCAGCCAAACTTAGTAGCAGTACAGACACTAGTATCTGACTCCTTGTGTTTGAGTAATTTAATCATGTGTTTTGCTGTCCCCTGTATGTTTCATTAAGGTGCAGAAAGTTTGAGTGAGGGCCGAAGTTCACAAGCACTGTCTGGTCTGCAGACAGCTTCCTCCCTGCCTGCTCCCAGAACTCTAATAGCATACACACACCTCCTCTCAGGCTCTTGCCTTGCCCATATGGTAAACATGCAGACAGAGTCTACACAAACAGAAGCAGAAATTTGGCATGTTTTATGCATTGGCATAACACGTTTGAGCATTTGCATCCAGTGAGAGTGTGTGTGTTTGCATTTGTCTACAGAGCCGCCCTCAGATGGCATTGCAGTGTTACAGGAAGGCACTGGAAACAGACTCCCGATGTGTGTGTGCTCTGTACCAGAGCATGCTCATTTACAGACAGCTGGGCAACACACAGGCTGAGATCCAAGCTCTTCGTTTGCTGCATTCAGTGAGTAGCACAAGTAATCAGTACATATAGGAAAAGCAAAAAGGTGCCTGTATAATGTGTCCAAATGTTTGTCTTGTTGATGTAGATACATTATTTTGTATGTTAAAAAATAGTATCTGCCTGTGTTATTGTAGAATTGCCCTTAGCAGGTGAGCCAAACGTGTATTTGGGACACTGACACATATTCACGTAGGTGTAGGCCTGCATACTGAAACATGAAGCCTCTCTTGTCCCACAGACTTTGATGTTGCCCTTTGCCACAGAGCCTGCTCTGGCTGGTACTCGCCTCCTCTCCCCGTCCTTACTGCTGCGCAGCCAATCCCTGAGCAGCCTGCTCTCAGTTCCCTCTGCCCTCTCTCTTCTTCACAATCTGGCCCTTAAGTGTGTGCACCATGGGAGGTGAGAAAGCCAGCATTGTCTTTTTTTCTGGTACCTGACCACTGCTTAAAACCAGAAAACGTAGATGGAGATGAGAGTAGTCATTTATTTTATTACTTTATTTAACCCCCAGAAAGGTCCCATTGAGATAGAATATCCTTTATGCCAGGGAGTCCTGGTCAAAATGGACAGCAAAACAAAAAGTTTCATATACAAGTACAGACAGGGACAGATAACATCACAAAACAAGAAAACATGCCACCTAGTGCACATTGTAGTTTTTTAATGGGTGCTTTCTCTTCAGGGTGTCAGATGGTGTGGAATATTATTTGGACCTGCTGGCTGTTCTTCACTCAGAAGATCAACATGGAGTAAGACTGAAAACACTGACAGACACACATGATAATTTAACAATGAACTTTGTATAGCAATAGCGAATTAGAACTCTGACAGGGGGATGCAGGACCCTGATTCAAAGCGTATGCATGGTATGATGTATTTCCCCTAGGGAAGAATACTTCAACACGTTAATTGACATCTGTTTGCTGTATGTCTCTGTCTTAGTTGCATGCTGAGGGCCCTCCCCTCCCTAGCTTGCCCGAGCTTTACCTGCAGGCTGGCGCTGCCTTGCTCATGGCCCGACGGCCCGCTGATTGCATGGCGCTGTGCGATGAAGTCATCACTACGACACTGGAGCTGCTGCCAGAGAAGGTGGTGTTGGAAGAGCCAGAGGAGAAGTGTGAGGCTGAGACCAGGGCTCTGTGTGCAGAGGGTGATGATAGGGTGGCGATGCTGCTCTGGGCGGGGGCTGCCTACCTCCTCCAGGGTCACTGCCACACTCACCTGAAGGACTGGAAACAAGCAGTGACTCACTACACAAGGTCTGTAAGATGAAATTGGCTTTATTTCTGTCATCAGTGTTGGGGATTATAAACAAACACACAAGATTGCACCCTGCATTACAGGTGTTTCAACCTGCTGGTAAAGGTGCGCTTTAAAAAGGGAAGTAAGTACTTTTCTTTTTTCTTGATACTTTCAGAGAGGAATCACACTTTTTTACTGTTACATTTTATTCTGTTTATTGTTTAATTACAGGTTTCCAACCACAGATTCCCAGTACAGATATGGTTGGCAAGCAGGGAACAGATCTGTGTATCCTCCAGAGGCTGAAGGGGCTTTCACTCGCTGGTAGGGGCATCAGCTTCACCCAGACTGATCAACTGAGAGAGGCACTGAGAGACTTACAGCTCAGCATGCAGGCATTCCCAGGTATACACACATTACAGCTGTAACTTAATGATATATAGAGCAGAGCTTGAAGCTATTTTTGATTTTGGACATAGGATTAAGGCCAGTGCACTAGGGCAGAGGCAAGTTAAGGTCAGTCAAATGGTCTTCAGGCCTATACTTAGCATTATGAACTATGATTTGAACAGTGTTTGTCTGTACATGTGTTGGTAATGACAGTACAGCAAAAGGGTCTGATTGGGTTAATAAATGTGAACTTTAACTATGATCTTCACATTATTTTTATTTTTTTACACACAACACCTGCATGAACTGTATCATTTTGACATGAATGTACCGTAGGACTGTGGTGAATCTGTACTTGGTTTGCATGGTCCTTTGTTAGACCATTTAATCACGCTGTATGTGCTGTCTCAGAGTGCGTGAGTGCAGGGCTGTGGTGTGGTGAGGTGCTGTGGAGGCTTGGCAGGAGATGGGAGGCAGCAGCTTGTTGGGAAAAGACCTGGAGCTTCACCCCGCAATTCTCAGTGGAGTAAGACACTGTCATTCTTACTTACACTGCAATGCTAAGTTTGTGGTTTATAGTGTGCAGTTTATCATACAGTATCTGCACATTTTACACCTGTTCACTCAAATTGCATCTCAGATGACCTGGTTACACATGTACAGCTCTTAATACATGTGTGAATGTGCCCAAACCCACTGTGGGGTCATGGGATTTGATTGTAGCCACGCTCAGAGGTGGTCAGGAACCCATGGGACCATGCACTGGGTAGAGTGGGGTGAACACAGATATATCCCCAACCACACTAAAGCTTTTTTTTGCTTAACTTTTAAGGTACATAAAGCAATACAAATCTCACAAAACCAGTTGATTTGCCTCTTTCAAAAGATCTCAGATAGGATGTTGTCGACAATTTTACAGCAAAACGATGAAGCATTTAGTATTCCATAATATAATTTCCCTTCATTGTTGTTGGTATGCAGGGAAAATGTCATCACTAGGTAATGAACTCAAATATATAATTTACTTAAGAAATTAAGTTAGACAACTTAAAAATCACACCAACCATGATAAATGCATTATTTTAAGTGGTTCACAATATTCCACTGTACAGATTGATAAAATACCTACAATATATGTTAAATAAGAACACTTTAGTAATTTCAACTGTAGGCTTGCACTGGAGGTGATGCATCAAGTAAGGACTACTATCGTTTTCTCTAGCTGTTTGGTCAAGATGGCCATTTGCAAATGTGCATTTTTTCTCTTAAACAGAGGAAACATTTTCCTACAGATAAACTCAAATATAAACAGGGAGGCTAAAATCTGATCACAAGTGGTTACTCAAAATGCATTTGAGATGCATTCTGATGCCACATACGAACTGGAGTCTGTCACAGTTGGATCTAGACACAATCTGAATATGTGCTGATTTAGAATACTATGTCTGAACAGGATATTTTTTTAAAGAAAATAATATGTAAGCCATAGTAATTTAATCATTCTCTTGCTGCTTTAGACAGAGCATGTTTACTATGCTGTGATATTACTCTCCTAACTGGTATATGCCTTCTGTGTTGCAGGAGTCTATCGGTGTACCTACAGGAACCCCAGTCTGGTCCTCTGTTGGATTCCTTGGAGCTGCGCCGCAGAATACAGGAACTTGGTCCTCCATTGTCAGCCTAGAGAGAGACAAAAGAAGTATACCCTATCAATTACTGAACAGGATCAACTTTCTCTGGCCTGTGAACGGAAACCCACACCCACAACAAACATGCATCTACTGGGACAGTAAAATTAAAGCATCTTGTTTGTTTGAGACTGCAATTTTTGTATGGATTGCTCCTGCAAATAAAATGCACAAAATGTATAAAATAAATATCTATATATAAATATCTTGTAAAAAAGCTTAGTAATAGTATTTAATTCAAACCTGACTTATTTTTTAGTTTAGAGGGTATCCATTTTAAAATAACAGTATCCTGAATGGCAATATGTACCTGTGCTAATAATAAGGCAATAATACATTGGAGTGACTACTGACTGATGAGATAAGGCACCAGGTTAGCTGCACAGAATAAATCTGGTAATTTATGTGGCACTGCTTTTCCTGAAACCGAATCACGGTTAAATTCAGCCAGGATCAATTTAAAATCCCGGGTTTAATCTGCTATCTATTTTTTGTAAAATAGCCCTCAGTTCCGAACAGTCACGTTTTCAATGGGCACTGCACTAGTGAAGAGTAAAAGACCAATTTCATGTTTATACGATTCTTCAATAACAACGCGGTGCAAATTAATTGGCTGTCAGAAGTTTGGCGACAGGCTTAAATGACCAATAAGAGAAAGGTTGGTAAAAATAGGAACATCCCACTCATTTGTAACTGGCCAAATTTCAACAATATTCTCGGTGACGTCAGTCTCGACATTTTTTCATTGGTTACCCATTCTGATGGACAGCCTCCAGCCAATCAGAATGCCAGATGCGTCCAGCTCTTGGTATAATTGTAAAAGAAAAGCACGGAAACGGCTGGTCTTTCGTGTGAAATCACAGAGAACGTCGAGTAACGAGAACCGGTTAAGACTCTTTAACATTTAGCTAGAATTTCTTTATTTATTAAAAGTAATCCAGGTGGACAACCATGGCCTCGGGAGGGGAGTAAGTAGACATATCTTTAGTCCAATTAAAATTCGTTATTCTTAACAATGGTTATCAGCTAATGCCTTTTGAACGGTTAACGTCAGCTCAGAATACATAAACGTTAGTTTGTTAAAGTTAGCTCGATTAGCAGGAGAGCTAATTGGGTCAGCCACTGCAGCCTCCGCACTTTAGTCCGTTGGTTGAATAACCTAGCTAGCTAGCTAACTTAAACCCACTGGCTGGTGGGTATTATCCCGACAGTTGTCATCCACACGGTTGTCGTCGTGGTCAGTTAACCATATTAAATTAGCCAGCGGTGTGACAGCGATAACTGGACAAAGCGCAGTCATCGCTGTCGTGTTTGAGGGCTAACGTTAGCTTAGCAACAGTGTTAAGGCCAAAGCCATCCACCGTCACACCGACAGGTTGGCCTATCCCCCGGCTAATAGCCTGTTTTCAGAAGTGATTTCAAATTGTAAATTAACAAATAACGTTATAAATATAACGAGCAATTAGTATAGACTTGTGTTATAAGCTGACAGTAACACGAAATAAACGTTAACACTAGTCCTTTTTAGATGATGAGCTGTCATAGAGAGCACATAGAGCACTGGTCACCAACGCTAACCGGCTAACAAGCTAACGTTATTCAGTCCAACGTTAAATGATCGACGCTTTACTTGGGCTCTATTTTTTTTGTTATCTTAACGGACGTAAATTAACTACTTATTTCCTCCTCTATGTAGCTCGTGCTAATGTTAACAAGTAATGTATTCAATGTCACGGTAGAGTTGTAACTTCAGTCTTTACCTAGCTAACAAGTTTTTTTTTTTTTTCTCTAATTCTTTTGCTGTGTCATCTGGCGAGTAGTTAGCTATAAGGCTAGCTAGCATTAGCATGCTAACAACATGAGAGAAACTAAAAAACCGGTGCTAGACTTTTCTGGAAACCGGTCACCATGTTGAACCTTAGCGTTAACTAATTTAACGTTACTGATTATTTGGTGACGGTATTTTGAATGTACGCATGATTGTAGGTATTATCCGTAGATCACGTTTATTCATGGTAAGTCGCGAGTTGTGTAAACTAGCTAGCTACCTGTTTTATAATAACAGCTTTATTTATATAGCTCCTTTTTTAAATAAAGTTACAAAGTGCATTACAATTAAAGATGGAGGTAAATAAGATCAAGACTTAATAAATACAAAATATGTCATCGGTTAGAAAAAGCCATAAGATAAAAGTAAATCATAGGAAGAGATTTAAAGGTTTAATTTAAGGGACACTGAGTTCGCCAGCCTGAGATCCTCAGACATTGAGTTCCACAGGTGAGGGTCCTGGTGTACAGCAAAAGCCTGGTCACTTTTGTAGTCAAGTGCTAGAGGATCTCAAGCAGCAATCAGTCTCATAGGGAATTAACACATCACATAAGCAGGAGCCAAACCATTCAAGGCTTTAAAAACAAGCATTAAAATCAATTTTAAAACTTACAGATAATCAGACAAAGGCAGCAATGATTTGTGTAACGTGGTCACTTCTTAGTGCAAGTTAAAAGCCCAGCAGCAGTGTTTTGTATCAACTGCAGTCTTCAGATGTTTCACCAGATGCTTTTCTAAGTTTGCAAAGGAAAGAAATTACCTGATCTTGGCTAGATGTCTAAATTGGGCAAAGCAGGACTGCACAATTTCTGTCATCTGGTTATCAAAAGACAATTCAGAATCAACATTTTACAGTATTCTTAGTTACTGTCATTAATAATCTATGGACATAAGAACAGAATATTAGGTTCCTATGACTAATAGCTAATATCCATTATCATAAGTTTTCAAAAAAGGACAGACAATGAGGTAAAAATACTTTAACTACCAATACAAAACCCAACCAATATTCAATCATGCCTGAATACTAAGTATACTGGATTTCTCTTCACACCGTTTGATCTTGGTTTTAATATGATACAAGTAATGATCAATTTAGAGCTCTGTAGGTCAGGAGTCAACCATATTGACCCCCTGAACACAAAGCTCTCCTGCAAGGGATGTTTCACCAAATGGTGTTTTCCAATTCCCCATAGACAAACCAGAGTGACTAAACCAGAAACTGAGAAGTTTCACAGAGCACTTTAGGGGCCTGGTTTAACATAGACAGATTTAATGAAGTCACCAAACCTAACGTTAATTTGATGTGGAATAGTGAGATGTTGATGGTTGCCTGTATGCATATTTCTATTACACAATTACTTACTAACTTGAGCAGCTTTATTATTGTAGGATCTGCATGAGACCTTGATGGTGCACAATAAGAGGTATTTTCTTTTGACCTACAATGTTGTATCTGCTTCTTTGCATAGATCCAAAAATGATGATCTAGCCACTGCAATTCTGAAACAGAAGAGCAGACCCAACAGACTGATTGTTGATGAATCCATCAATGAAGACAACAGTGTGGTCTCTCTCTCTCAGGTAGACATTCAGAAGGCTTTATGCATGGCTAATGTAGCTACAAATTCTAAACCCTGTGTTCTGTCATAGATCAGTTAAGTTACTATCTTTCATCTTTAAATTTAAATGTAATAACACTGCGATGCACAAAATAACTTTGTATAATGTCTCTTAAGACCAAGATGGACGAGCTGCAGCTCTTCCGTGGAGACACAGTGCTGATGAAGGGAAAGAAGAGGCGGGAGACTGTGTGCATTGTGCTGTCTGACGACACCTGTTCTGATGAAAAGGTTCGCATGAACAGGGTGGTCCGCAACAATCTGAGGGTCAGACTGGGTGATGTCATCAGGTGGGCCAAAAGCATACACTTGTTTTAAATACTTTCCACAGCCCTTTTAAAAAAAAAAAAAAAAAAAAAAAAAAAAAAAAAAAATTGGTGTTAAGTCTAATATCTCCTTCAGCATTCAGCCATGTCCTGATGTGAAGTACGGAAAGAGGATCCACGTCCTCCCAATAGATGACACTGTAGAAGGAATTACTGGCAACCTGTTTGAGGTCTACCTGAAGCCATACTTTCTGGAGGCTTACAGGCCAATTCGCAAAGGTGAGCCTGATTTTCATTGTCAGAATAAAGCTTTTATTTTACCCGGCTGATCAAATGTTTTAATGTATACGGTGCAGCTCTGTTATAGTGTAAAATTAAGATTGTTTTTCTTTTACTTTGTGAAGGTGATATTTTCCTGGTCAGAGGAGGCATGCGTGCTGTGGAGTTCAAGGTGGTAGAGACTGACCCCTCTCCCTACTGCATCGTTGCTCCTGATACAGTCATCCACTGTGAGGGAGAGCCAATCAGGAGAGAAGTGAGTAGCAGGTACAGTGCATGGGTTAACACTTGCCAAAAATAAACAGAATTGAAATGGGAACCTCTTGTGTTTTTAAACATGCAGGATGAGGAAGAGTCCCTGAACGAGGTTGGCTATGATGACATTGGAGGAGTGAGGAAGCAGTTAGCTCAGATCAAAGAGATGGTGGAGCTGCCTCTTCGACACCCTGCACTGTTCAAGGCCATAGGAGTCAAGGTAAGGCACCATTTTGATCTAAATTGAGGAACAAGTAAATGTGTTTGGGCTCCATTGTAGAATTTTTAAACTAAGCTTGTGTAACTATAACGGCTTGTGCTACAATAATCCTTGTGCAGGAATGACGGTGGCAAATACTGACTTGCTTTAGCTATATGAGGATCCTTCTACACCGTTGCTGTTGTGTTTAGTATGTCTGGTATAACGTAGACTCACTGTATTCTGGACACTTCCGACTCAGTAAAGTACAGTAAAAGTCCCATAAAATATCAATGTGTTGAAGGATTGAGAATGAGGCAAGGATGACGTGTATATGTTGTTACTTTCTATTTGTATAATGTTAAGTTTATTTATTTTATTTTTTTTTTTTCTCCCTCTTTCAGCCCCCACGTGGAATCCTGCTATATGGACCCCCTGGAACCGGAAAGACCTTGATTGCAAGAGCTGTAGCCAATGAAACTGGAGCTTTCTTTTTCCTGATTAATGGTATGAACACCATCTGTATTTATTTTCTATAGACACTTCTTCCAAGTATGGGCCATATCGTAATACTGAGTTTGTCCCGGACTGCTTTGCCTTGTAGTTGCAGTTGGTTATGTTTTTGATTGGTTAGAATAAGTATTTATCAGAATCCTATCAGTGGTTGCTTGGCTATACTAATTTTATAAGGAACAAAATTAAATATCTGTATAATTTGAGATCAGGATTTACGTTTTTCTCTGAAATAAAAATGTTTGGCTTTCTGTTTATAGGTCCTGAGATCATGAGTAAGCTGGCAGGAGAGAGCGAGAGTAACCTGAGAAAGGCCTTCGAAGAAGCAGAGAAGAATGCTCCTGCCATCATCTTTATTGATGAGCTTGATGCAATTGCTCCTAAGAGAGAGAAGGTGAGCGGGAAGAGAGGAAAACTAAATGGATAGCTGAACAACAGTACAATGACCTGGCTGTCATTGTCCATACCTTGGAAAGCCTTTGCACAAAAAGTGTAGTCTATTTACGTAAAATCTCTTAATATTTTGAAATTTCATTCTGACAATTAATCCTTCACTTTCTGATTTTAAATATAGCTGCTGGGGTTTTTGTGATGTCACGGTCATCCTGATCACTTGCCAAAGTGCTTAAATTCAGACACTAATGTCTAGGTAATGTTTAAAATGTGAATTGCACAGCAACAATGAATGTTTTCTTTTTTTTCTTTTAATTTTTTTGTAGACTCATGGAGAGGTGGAGAGGCGCATTGTTTCCCAGCTGCTGACTCTTATGGATGGCCTGAAACAGAGAGCTCATGTCATCGTCATGGCTGCCACCAACAGACCCAACAGCATTGACCCAGCTCTCAGGAGATTTGGTAAATTATCTGTTTACTCGATGTGTTCAGTTACTGTAGTTGCTGCAGTGAAGTAGAAGAAGCATCTAATGCAGAGGCCTGTACTACGAAGCAAGATCAACATGGCCTGGATCTCTTTCAGTAATCCGGCTTCACCTAACCTGACAATCGCGGTCCCACATAACCTGTACTACGCCGCTGGTTATCAACTAGTTCAGTCAACTCAGGGTTTCCCAATCCAGCGGCGCCACGTTCACATAAAAGAGGCGGTGTTTGCGCAGCACAACCAATCGCAAACATCTACCAGAGCCGCATGTTATTTCTCCATAAATATGAAGAACACAGACACGGTTTTACAGGGAAAATGCAATACAGTCGCTGCTTCCTAAAACAGGAAGGAAAGCTGGCAAAATAAATAAATAGCAGACGCTGTAGATGTTTAAATCACAACGCTTATTAATATCACTTCCTCATCAGTCAGGAAGATCTGACCATAATTACACTTGTGCTTTCCATAAACTGTCGTTGCTTTAGCCTATTATTTCAGTTGCAACCCTGGCAGTGGGAAGCGATCGTTAGAGCAAATAAAAAATATAAAAACATAATTCAAACTGATCGGTTTGAATTATTTTTTTTATTTTGCGCATTGGCGACACATGGCTCAAGAAGCCGATATGTAATTCCCTCATATATATATATATATATATATATATATATATATATATATATATATATATATATATATATATATATATATATATATATATATATATATATATATATATATATATATATATATATATAGAAAATACCCTTGTTAACGGAGTTGTTGGTCTCTCAATGTTTTAACTTATGAGGGCATAAAAGTACAGGCCTCAGGCATGCAGAGTCCTCACCATTTGCCGTTTTGAAACCAAAGTGGGTCACCTATGTGATTTGTGCAGATCAAATGAGAAAAATATTTGGCTGGTCTGGTCCAGCCATAGTTTTATAATGAAGCAACAATATTTTTATATCTCTTGTGTGTTCTCCGCTAATGCTTCCTATGCCACCCGAATAAACGCTAGCAGCCAGGACGCTGAAACGGGAAGTTTTAAACATGCTTTTAGCCTCTTGACATGTTCGAAATGTCATTACAGGTGGCTACCCATGTGAGGTGATTCCTTCCGAGTGAATGGAGTGAATCTGACTGCAGCATAAAAGTTGTGCTTATTCAGCTCTGTTTAGTTCCAGTGTTGAGACGGCAAGATGAGTGCTTAGGGACTATGTACAAAGTAAAACACCGAAAGCGATACAAAAATATTTATTAATTTAATGATTAAATAAGGTAGTGTCTCCAAATGTGTCTCCTCAATTATAAAAAGAATAAGCATATGCCTATTTTTGAAAATATTTTTGTATCTCTTTTTTTGGTGTTTTATTTTGTAGACGGTCCCTAAGCACCGGAACTAAACAGAGCTGAATTAGCACAACTTGTATACTGCAGTCAGATTCACTGTGTTCACTCGGAAGGAATCCCTTCACATGGGTAGCCACCTGTAATGACATTTTGAACATGTTAAGAGGCTAAAAGCACTTTTAAAACTTGCCCTGTTTCGTACTCCTGGGTGCTAACGCTAGCAGGAGGATAACACGGTCTAGGCAACACCAATTTTTGTTTTCGTTTTTCTCGTTACTGACAGCACTCCAAATTTACAAACAACAGAGCTATGTGTTGAAATTGATCGGAATTTGCCTTAAGTTGACTTATGCACTTAAGAAATGTCACTAATAGACCCGATGCTACGGTTTTTATATGACCTGAAGCTGCTCTGTGTGCATGGCTTACTAAGCATGTTGTCATGTCACTGATTAAAACTGCTGGCTGCTGTTTATTTAGTGTTCAGTTCAGTAGTGGGCCAGTTTCTCACGCTGTGCAGTTTCAGTTTTAAAGACGTGTGGGATGTTTCTGACAACCTTGACAACTTTGGAATTGGATCTCGCCTATTCGTCAAATACCGATGCTTTGTAAAATGTAACTGACTACTTTTTACCTCCCATATGTGCAATCCGAAATTTTACTACTTCTGCCACACCATTAGAGAAGAGGCCATAAGTAATTATTCTTGCAGACTACCTTATTGCTCTTAGCCTGTTTCAGTTGGAACTAATAAGTTTGTTTTGAACCTTCACTACCTCAGGGCGTTTTGATAGGGAAGTGGACATTGGCATCCCTGATGCCACTGGCAGATTGGAAATACTCCAGATTCACACCAAGAACATGAAACTGGCTGACGATGTTGACTTGGAACAGGTCTGTACACAATTCTTTCTGTACACATCATTCTTTTGCTGCGGTCAGGTGACACCACAACATACTGCTTCCCTGAAGAGAGGGAGTCATGTGCTTGTTGCCTCGTCAGTTCAAAGTAAAACTACACAGGAATTTGCATCTCATTTTTTTGTTTACTTGAGACTGTATTTGATATGGCTTTTATACTATCAATTTAGGTGCTGCAAGTTTACGTTCCTTTTTAAATAGAGGACTGTGATCACTCTTGGCCAAAGTGTGCAGCATCCAGTGTGTTTTATTGAATTCAACATTTGCCATTCTACGTGATGCAAACATTCACTAGTCGGCAAAAGAAATTAAATATAGTATTAATATTGTGTATCTTTTTATATAGGTAGCCAATGAGACCCATGGACATGTGGGTGCGGATCTGGCTGCTCTCTGCTCCGAGGCTGCCCTGCAAGCCATCAGGAAGAAGATGGACCTGATTGATCTTGAGGATGAGACCATCGATGCTGAAGTCATGAACTCACTTGCTGTCACTATGGATGACTTCAAGGTAAAAATCCGTGATATAGTCTTTGGTGTATGGTAGGAGTAAAATGTTTTCATTTGGCCTATATTGGCCTTCTGAGCCCTTACTAACATGCTGAGCGTGGTCCTGCAGTGGGCCCTGAGCCAGAGCAACCCATCTGCACTGAGGGAGACGGTTGTTGAGGTTCCCAACATCACCTGGGAGGACATCGGAGGTCTGGATGATGTCAAGAGGGAGCTGCAGGAGTTGGTGCAGGTATGAGCCTCTTGCAGAAATTTAACTGAAACGGATGTATCACAAACGGTGAAATTTGGAATGTTTTTATCTTACGGTGTTTTTCTCCCTCTCCTCCTTAAACGCAGTATCCAGTGGAGCACCCGGAAAAGTTCCTCAAGTTCGGCATGACCCCATCCAAGGGCGTGCTGTTCTATGGTCCCCCTGGTTGTGGTAAGACTCTGCTGGCCAAAGCCATCGCCAACGAGTGCCAGGCAAATTTCATCTCCATCAAAGGGCCAGAGCTGCTCACCATGTGGTTTGGAGAGTCCGAGGCCAACGTCCGAGAGATCTTTGACAAGGTAAGAATGTTGGTACAGGTGTCTGTCCTAGAACTTGGGTGCAGAGAAAAAATAACCTGCACCACCTTTTTTAATTTCTAATTTACATTTAATTTGCAGAACAACCACATGCTTCAATTTTACTCTAAAGATTTTCCACATTGTTTTGTAAGACCATTTTGTGTGTCCGTGTGATGATTCCAGGCTCGTCAAGCAGCCCCATGCGTTCTCTTCTTTGATGAGCTGGACTCCATAGCCAAGGCCCGTGGCGGCAACGTGGGAGATGGTGGCGGAGCAGCTGACCGCGTCATCAACCAGATCCTGACGGAGATGGACGGAATGTCCAGCAAGAAGAACGTCTTCATCATTGGAGCCACAAACAGACCAGACATTATCGACCCTGCTATCCTGAGACCTGGCCGTCTGGATCAGCTCATCTACATCCCCCTGCCCGACGAGAAGAGCAGGATGAGCATCCTGAAAGCCAACCTCCGCAAGAGCCCCATCAGCAAGGTGACAGTGCTGCTACTTGTATAGTTGCGGTTTCTTATATTCTTTTTGTTTTGTATGCTAACAAAAAGTTAGATTTTTGTTTTTTTAGTTCCAGGCCTTCTGTCAAATACCTTGTCGCTCATAATGCTCCCAAGTTTGTTAAAAAAATATCATGTTTGCTTTATGAAACTTCTGATTTTAAATAAACTTAATTAGAATTTAATCTAATGTAGAACATGTTTCTAAATTTGTACTTTATTTTTTTATTCTGTAATTTGTTAGGATGTGGATGTGGACTACCTGGCAAAGATGACCAATGGCTTCTCTGGAGCAGATCTCACTGAGATCTGCCAGCGGGCGTGTAAGCTGGCCATCAGAGAGAGCATCGAGAATGAGATCCGCAGAGAGAGGGAGAGGCAGACCAACCCATCAGCTATGGTCCGTGCTAGTTCTGTCCTAGGGCTGGGCGATATGGTTGAAAACTGTATCACGATATAAGTTTTTCATATCGGTCGATATCGATAATTATTGATATTTTTTATGACCTATTTAAAATAAGGACCAGGAGAAAAATATATTAAATTTAAACATTTTTATTTTAAACTTAACCCTGCTCTGATTATAATCCCCTCAGTTATAAAAGCAGAAATGTCAACACAACCATGGAAAACACTCAAATAATTCAAATGTAAACAAGTCTAAAATTACAATGAACACTTAACAATTATCTCTTAACATTAAGGTGCAAAATTAAACAATAAGTAAGAAATGCTTAATAAAGTGTCATAAAATAGTGCAAAGTGTTAGCTAAATATAAGAAACCTGAGAAGGAACTATTTTCTGCAGGTTTAGTGCGAGGTTGGTAACCTGGCTTCTGGACAGTGCTCAGCATGTCTGCCTCCGTTATTTCTTTGTATCCTTTAGTAAGGCGCTGATGCAGAGTACCTCTCCATGGTGGTCTGCTGCTTGTGCGGTGTAGCAGCTGCAGATGTTGTTGGACGTTGATGGCGAATACGGCTGTGCTCCAAAGTGTGAGCGCGGCTAAAGTGGTAAAACAAGTTTGTGGTCGTACCAGTGTTGGTGGGGACGACGGTCTGACGACATTGGTCTGACTACGGTCAGACTTATAAAATCCCCAAAACTGCCATACTGACTTTTCCTGTTTTATACTGTCTATGGTTTTATCAACGATTTCCTCGCTCGCTGCGGCACTCACTTTCCACTCCACGCCGGTTCTGTTATTGAAGAACACGAGACAGCGATGTGGCGCAACCAACCTTGATACTGTTACATGATTGGCTGTTAGAGTGTCACTCCCCACGTTGCTAGGTTGCCAGAGAGTGAGGGCCTTTGTTCATGCAACCAAACTTGATTCACAAACTCTGGTTTCTTCTGATTCGAACGTTTTATCGACCGCATTTTCTATTGATATTGATTATGTGTCTATCGCGATACATATCGTTATCGTTTTATCGCCCAGCCCTATTCTGTCCCATTGGTCAATTTTCTCAACTGGATGAGCATCTCCACCCTACTGCTCTGCTGCTGCTTTAGATGTTCAACATGTTAATAACACATCTTTTTTTCTTTTCTTTTTTATTTCATTAGGAGGTGGAAGAGGATGATCCTGTGCCAGAGATCCGGAAGGACCACTTTGAGGAGGCAATGCGATTTGCTCGTCGCTCCGTCAGTGACAATGACATTCGCAAATATGAGATGTTTGCTCAGACACTCCAGCAGAGCCGTGGCTTTGGCAGCTTCAGGTATATTTTGACATTTTTGTATTGGTGTTGGCAGTTGTCCACTCAAGTCTTCTGTCTACATAGGCATTAGAAATAATCTGCATGTTTTAAAAAGATGTTTGTAAAAAGTTTAATCCTATTACTCAAGGCATTTTCCTAGAATCACTGACTACAGAAAATTACTTCACACTGAAAAGTACTAAAATTGCCAGATATACCAGTTACCATATCATAGAATAAGCTCCCTATAGAAATGGTAAATTACCCTCCATTTATTTTTCTCTTCCAGGTTTCCCTCCAGTACTGCAGGAGGCAGTGGTCCAACCCATGGCTCAGGAGGAACTGGCACTGGTCCAGTGTTCAATGAAGACAACGACGATGACCTTTATGGATAAATGTACACTGCCCTACAGTGGTCAGTACTGGGATCACACCTGTACAAATTCTCACCAGATTCCAAATTTTTAGGACTTTGTGCTTCTTTCATGTGTTCCTTTTTTTTGTATGACTTCCCTTGGAGAACGCATGTAGCCGCTTGGTTTGCCCTGGCTTTGATGTGGGTGGGGGTAAGGGGATGTTGGAAATGGAAGGTGAGTGTCTGATGCAGATTGGGGATGGGGGGTGGGAGGGGGTGGGTGGGTCTTAGTGAGTGGCCTCATTCTCAGTATATCACAACAAACATGAACGGCTTTAGTGATGGGATTCTATGCTAGACTATAAGAAAGAAAAGAAGAAAAAAAAACATAAACGGTAGCATATAATGTATTACAAATTTGTCAAGGTTATGTTGTTGAAAATAAAATCTCACAAAATGGAAGTGTTATCAGTGTCCGTTTGAAACTTATTTTATTTATAGTTCATGTACATTTTTAATTATATATCTGATAGATTTTACAGTAGAGACAGACATGAAAGAGGGATAAAAAGCTTAAGCTCCGAGCAGTGCTGCTGTTCAGTGATTTACCCTTCAAAGAGTCTAAACCGGGGGTCACCAACACGGTACCTGCAGGCACCAGGTAGCCCCCAAGGACCACATGAGTAGCCCTCAGGCCTGTTCTAAAAATGAAAATTGAATATTGATATTCTGTTTCCCACCTTGTTAAGTCAGTGTTGCTAATGATAGATGGATAGATGGATATAGAGCAAATTTATTTCAGTGTATCAAGCTACGGTCATTGGGCAGTTCTTATACTGACCACATAGTGTCACTCTGGCAGTGGTAGTCGCTTTATTCTTCATCACTACAATCTCACTAAAGAAGTTACTGGGAAACATGATTCAAGCACTTTCTTTTACAAATTAAGTAATTTAAATACTAAATTAATAACCTTCATCCCAAATGGAAAATGCATTTGATCATATTTGAATTCAGTTTAGATATTTGGTTTCTTCAGTGTGTGCGACAGTCAATTTTAAAGACAGTATTGCATTCTTTGTGTGTAGACTCAGTAAGGATCATTGAAGGGGAAATGAGGATGTTCTGCATCTCTCCACACACTCTTGCCATCTCTCTGTTTAAAAAAACAAACAACAAAAAGACAAATTGGTTATGCTCACCTTTATAGCTATACATGAGGGTTTGTATAGAGTAAGGTCTAGACCTTTCTGTTAAGTGTCCTGAGATGTTTATGATTTGACACTATACATATTAATAAAAAATGTCTTTACAACAGAAAACTACAGGAATCAGGAATATGGCCCTGCTTCTTATAGTCCAGCTCTCAGCAGATTCATGGAAATCTAAAACAGGCTGATGTGTCATCTGTGAGTCTACAGCAGTTGAGCGTTAAGTTAATTTTGGATTGAGATAGCTGTCATATACGTATATAAACATACACTCACCTAAAGGATTATTAGGAACACCATACTAATACTGTGTTTGACCCCCTTTTACCTTCAGAACTGCCTTAATTCTTTGTGGCATTGATTCAACAAGTTGCTGGAAGCATTCTTTAGAAATGTTGACCCATATTGATAGGATAGCATCCCCCACACCATTACACCACCACCAGCAGCCTGCCCAGTGGTAACAAGGCATGACCGATCCATGTTCTCATTCTGTTTGCAAATTGTAGCCTAATTTTCCTATTTTTAGTGGAGATGAGTGGTACCCGGTGGGGTCTTCTGCTGGGGTAGCCCATCCGCCTCAAGGTTGGCTTCACAAATGCTTTGCTGCATACCTCGGTTGTAACGAGTGGTTATTTGAGTCAAAGTTGATCTTCTATCAGCTGGAATCAGTCGGCCCATTCTCCTCTGATCTCTAGCATCAACAAGGCATTTTCGCCCCCCAGGATTGCAGCATAATGGATGTTTTTCCTTTTTCAGACCATTCTTTGTAAATCCTAGAAATGGTTGTGGGTGAAAATCCCAGTAACTGAGCAGATTGTGAAATACTCAGACCAGCCATGCCACGCTCAAAGTTGCTTAGATCACCTTTCTTTCCCATTCTGACATTCAGTTTGGAGTTCAGGAGATTGTCTAGACCTGGACCACACCCCTAAATGCATTGAAGCAGCTGCCGTGTGATTGGTTGATTAGATAATTGCATTATACGTACGATCAGTGACTCACCTTGACTGCTGGGACAATGAAGCGCTTGTTGCGGTTGAAGGATTCGATCAGCTTCATGTCGTCTTCTGACAGAGAAAAGTCAAACACCTGCAAGTTCTGCTGGATCCTTGCGGGCGTCACACTTTTAGGAATACACACGACACCCCTCTGAACATGCCACCTACCAGAAGGACACCAAAAATTTAAGCCAAAGCGGTCGGGGCTTTGATCTGATTGTACACCTGAGCTTACAACTTTTACGTTGAGGTCTTGTGTCTTACCTGAGAATGAGCTGGGCAGGTGTTTTCTGGTATCTCTGGGCGATGGCTCCCAGTTGAGGGTCCTGTAGCAGACTTGGTTCATCAGGAGAGGCCCAGGGTCTGTCCCCGCTGCCCAGAGGACTGTAGGCTGTCACACAAACCGCCACGGACCTGAGGCAGAGGTGTATGCACGGATAACTGACACAGTGAGAACAATATTTGATGGAATTGACCTCAAAGAAAATACATTTTGATAATGTCAGGGCTTAACGATAGCAGGCACTTTTACATTTATATAATACTTAATTCAGTACATTGTACGCATTTCCTCCAGGGCAGCATTTTAGGCTCACAAATGGTTTCTTGCTTTAACCCCTTTAATGTGTTACACTTGAGTTATACTTACCGACAGTGAGACAGGAGATCTGTTTGAGACAAATAAGGATGGCATTCCACCTGTGGCACAATGAGACACAATTTGACAGTTTTTAAGCCTATTTCTGACTTGAGACATTCTCTATTGTCAATAAAACCTTATCAAATGTATTCATTTTGGCCTATGAGAAAGCCACATTGTACCTGGTTAACCACAGGTGTGTGTCTGGCCATGCTGATGATGTCATCAATCTGCCTGGCATTGAAGTTGGACAGCCCTATAGCTTTGACCAGACCTTTGTCCACTAGGCTCTCCATGGCTGCCCAAGTATCTCTGTAGTGTGTGTCAGAGTAACAAACACTTCCATCTTCTCGTCGAGGCATCTGCTCCTTCCCCCGCCTAAGACATCCACATACACAGCGGCTGCTTCAGATAATGTTATTACGTCATGTCACACTGATCCACACGATGACAACCACTGGGAGGCAAAATCTGTTAATCATTTTGTGCAGCTGCTCACTGAAAAGCCATGGGCCAGTGCATAAGGTACAGGTCCAAATAGGAGAGACCCAGGTGGGCCAGACTGGTTCTGCACGCTTCCTCAACATCCTCCGGGTCATGTTTGGTGTTCCACAGTTTGGATGTTACAAACACCTCCTCACGACGCAGAGCCTGGAGGGAAAAGGATAATGGGTACAAACAACATTCGCTGTATCAAAACCTGGTAGTTGCTGTATCATGCCTGATAATTCAAGGTAGTTTTGTGTATGTTTGAATCAGAGAGAGTAGAGTTCAGGTGTATCATGAAAATGTTTCAGCAACACTTGCTCGGATATTGATTTTTTTTTTTTTATTATTATGTTATCCGAGGTTTATGAGTAAACAGTGTCACCCAGCATTTGTAGACTCTCAGTCTTAACCCAGAATGTATTTAAATCATGAATCCTCTGTTAATCCTAAACCCAACACTAACTTTATTAATAATTCATATTAATATAAATGAATCTTGTCTACACTTGGTACAGGCTTTAAAATAAAAAAATTAAAACTGTGATAGGGTTGAAAGCACCAGAGCAAGGAAGTACAGTACGGTGCATCTTGAATCGAGATTATTTTGTCAGCTGCTGTTTCCAAGGTCAAGAATGAGCTGTCGAGATCAACATGTGATTCACGCTGAACCCGAGTTCCTTACCTTCCCTGGGCCGAGCCTGGTAGACAGAGCCTCTCCCACCTCCTGTTCATTGCTGTATGCTGCAGCACAGTCAATGTGTCTGTAGCCACAGTCTAAAGCTGCCAGCACTGCCTGCTTCACCTGAGAACACATGGACACATACACAGTTTTAGTTTTTTTTTTTTTTTTTTTTTTTTTAAATCATTTAACAATTTCCAAAAATGTGATCAGCCCAAACAAAGCCTGTTTAGTTCTACCTGTCCTGGGCCGCTCTTCCATGTGCCAAGTCCGACCACGGGCATCCTCTGGCCTGTTGAGAGTGTCACGAAGGCACTCATGTTTCAACCCTGAGAATCTGATGGAGGAAAGACAGACAGAGAAGTGTGTGAGGTGTTCACATGTAGACTCCTATGGGACCGGACCCAGTCATCATGTCCCAATACTTTGTTAATGATTATCACTCACATCTGAATTCATTAACTCCTGCACCACAGCAGGGGTTGTGTGTGTAGGTCTACATGCACTCTAGCCTTTCACAAAGCAGTAGGCATCATACATGTAGATGAAATTCCAGTCACAAAGCAGCAAAAAATACTATTTGGTGGCCTGCTTTTTTTCCTTTCTGTGTTTCGGTTGAAATATAAACCATCTGCGAACCCAGCCTTATTGCCAGAAATAGCTGATACAGGTATATGGCATTAGTCACAGTGTGGTGTTACTGCGGCACATCTCAGAGCCTTTCAATGGTTCACTAATTGTCTGCTATATCCTTACCATGTGACACACACACACACACACACACACACACACACACACACACACACACACACACACACACACACACACACACACACACACACACACACACACACACACACACACACACTGCATTTGTTTCACATGATCATAGTCTCTTAACACAGATCACCTGCCTTGACTGCCTCCTGACCCAGCAGCAGAACAGTGTGTAATTCGCTAGTGCTCCAACACCATACAGAGATTAAACATAAATTAAATGAGAGTCTCTTTATTTTTCATTCCAGACTTTAGTTCCTCCCCGTGATCGCTCTGGTAGACGGAGCAGTGATCAGCTGAGGGTAGTTGTCAGCTGGATTTTAACAGGCTACTGAGATCAAAGTTCACCTTTATTTGTTTATCTGTAACTCAAACTGATGGGAAATGTTCAAACTCCACTCATCAAAATAACACAAAGTTAAACATATATTGCCAATGTTTGATCAGACAATATTCTTCCCTCCTTTTGTTGGTTTCTAAGACCTGATAGCAGATCAGTTAGTTCGTTCAGATGCACATCATTTCAGTTTTGAGTCTTATTGATCTTATTCTGGATATTAATGTTTATTCATATCCCTGTATGCATGATCATAACAATATCCAGGTTTATGATCATATTCATTCCTCAACATGTCAGTCACTCATTTTTGTAGTAGCATTGGTGGAAGAAGTACTCAGATACTTTATTGAAATAATCTTGCCAATACAATTTAAAAACCTACAGAAAAAAATTAAGTTTATGTGTCAAAAGTAAAAGGACTTGTTCTGCAGAAAAATGGCCCTTATGTGACTGAAATATGTTATATGTGACATTACGTATTAGATTTAATACAGATGCATCCAGGTGTAAGCAGCATTTTTCTGTTGTAGCTGGTCGAGGTGGAGCTTGTTTTAAATAGAGACTTGTTGCTTAAATAGTGTTAATACAGTTCACTTGTTTGGTCCACTGGTTCCCAAGCCCTGGGGGCCCCCTCTCAAGGGCCACAGGATACATCTGAGGAGTTTTGAGATTATTTATGAGGAAGGAAAGATGAAAAACAAAGGACTTCTCTCTAATGAAATATTATTATATATTATTTAAATGAAACCATTTTAGAAGTTTAAAAGGGAAAATCTCTCTTTGGTGTGTAGTGGAAGTCTCCTTTGCAGCAGGGGTAAAGGTCTGAGAGTTTAGTAACGTGAAACAAATAAGACAGTAGGAGACTAAACCACTGTTAGGTTTTTGTATTTTATTAAAAATATATTTGCAAATATAGGAGCAACATGATTTCACGAAGGGCACAGCAAATGAATGAACAAGAACACTAGGCTTATATGCAGCTTCAGAGTGACAGCACACACGCACTTGGCTTATTATGACACTACAATTTTTACAGGCAATCTGATACACATGAAGACAATCGAAAAACACAAGCAACATCTCGGAGCCATTTCGCCTCCTCCTCCCTGTACGACTTTCACCCCCCCCAGTTACATCTCAAACTGGCATGGGAAAACTAGAGATAGTTTTAGGGTGACCTTGTAGCCCCTATCTGTTCAGACAGACAGTGCTCACATTATGTTCCAAACTTTGTGAATCAGATTTCTACATGTGGAAATGAGATAAACTCCCTTTCAGCATTTGTGAGAGAATTAAAGTAGAAAAAACATAAAAATATAATTTTATGTATTTATGATTAAATGCAATTTCGCCATTACAGGTGGAACTGCTAAATTAGGGTTAGCTATTTTCTAATAGTATTCTAATAGCACATTAAGCTTCAATCTCAATATTATCTATAGCTGTATAGTATACAAACATACTCCTTAAGGTGAACATTTTTAGGTGCACAGGCACATAGCACCAACGTCACACTCAGGTCATTCTTGAAAGAGAAACTCAAATGACACACACCATTAAGTTCACACATTTGGTTTATTTGTTGCAATTATGAATAGATCATAAATATTTTAAAATGCACAAAAGCAGTTACAGTCTTTCGGCAGCAGCCCTTGTGCATTCTGGTTGTAGCCATAGTCCAGCGTTCCCGGAGGCTCTGAGAGTCATTCAAGTCTCTCCCATCATCACCTTAAAGTTTCGTCAGTATCTTTTATGACATAAAAGTGCATTTATCAACATGTTGAATTCAAACATTTTGCCATACATGAGATATATATGACCTACTAGTGTTGGCCGCATAAACCATTCTCACACATACATCTTATCATTGCTGTAAACTACAGTAGGAAGAGCTGAAGAGAGCTCCCTGCAGCTGAGACAGAGAACGGCTGCTGCAATATTACAAAACCTGTTTCCAAACAGGGTTTTCTACTCAAAAAAACAGACGTAAAATTGGATGTGCACGTGTTACAGAGGACAGAAGCAATTATCAAATCACAAATTGAAACAAAAAAGTAGACACCAAGGGGGTCTATTTTTGACACTGCTCACAGTAGCACCGAGACATGGCCTTCAAATGGCACAAGAGAAAGCAGAATATACACAACAAAGCTGGATTTCCCTGAGAAAATCTCTATTTACTGTGGACTTCCGATTAATTTCATGCTTTTATTTCTCCGGGAAATCCAACATGTACTTGTACGGCACTTTACAGGGATGCACTGGCAAAATTCAGCAGTTTTGTATCAAATCCCTCCCCTAAAAATGTCCTTGCTCACATACAGTACAATATGGTGATTGACATTACATTGCTTACTTACCTGTTTTCCAAGATCACTAGCTTCCAATGGCAATGTCTAACACGGCATAGTGCATCATCTGTTGTGCCCCTAACATGGCTGGTTGTGTTTATTACAGTGTGACCTGTGTGTGAGTGTTCACATATGTGGCTAAGGCACCGAAATGTCCCTCAGATAGCGAGCCAGGCTATTCAGTTCAGAAGGGAAAGCACCCATATCATGTGCAGATTGTATTATCCAAGCTTACACTGCTGTTATTGTACGTGATTGTCATTCCAAGATTTCCAATGCAGCTGAGATACGCTAATACTGTTTGAAGTAACACAGGACTTTAAGTGCGTGCTGGCATTGCACTCAGTACATCAATACAACTGATTTTAGGGGAGACAGATCTTACTAAATGGTCTACAGACTTCAAGCACAATGCTTTATATACTATAAGACTATAGACTATAAGCATAAGAAAAGCAGGTGGCAGTTGGGGGCGGGGGGGGGCTGGGGGTTATGTTAAAACCGGGGGTTTGCACTGAACATACTGAAGCTGCTGGTACACTCAAGGTAAAAATAAATAATCATATTTGAAACTTTCTTTGGAAAGGAAAATCCTGGAAAAAAAAAAAATATTTAAAAAAATATCTCACGATTCATCCTATCACAAAAAGACAAGGATCAGAGAGTTGGACAGCATATAAAACCACTGATGAATCCGTATAAAACAGAGTTAAGAAAAGGACCAGTATAAGCCACAATTGTGCTGAATCCATCCTCAGCACTGCTCCGCTACTCAGGTGTCTGTGTGTGTGTGTGTGTGTGTGTGTGTGTGTGTGTGTGTGTGTGTGTGCGCTTGGGCCAAAAACAAAACAAACTGCCATTTGTCTAGGCATTCTTCCTTCATCCTCCCACTGTAAAGTCCTTACAAACAACAGTGTCTGTTCAATGCTGCGTGCATTAACTCAGGACATGAAGACTGGAAGTGGGAAGGGAAACTACAATGAAGGTATTAACGGTTGGTTTTCTCAATCTGGGCCATTTAGTCTGGAGTGTGTGGTGGTGGAAGGGTTGAAGGTGAGACTTCCTATGACTGGGGGAGGTGTTGTCTGATAATCTCTCTGGACTGAGGGGGAATCCTGTCGGGAAAACGGACAGAAAACTCGACGATAAGGTCACCGCGTTGTGACGGGTTCTTGGGAAAAGGCAGGCCTTCCCCTCTGAGTCGCTTCACCGTCCCTGGCTTGATGATGTCATGAAAGGGGAGCGAGATGATGCGGTTTTCCAGTGTGGGAATGCTAACTGTGCAGCCACACAACGCCTGAAGGGGAGAAGAGAGGAGATTGAGAGGGTTAATATCTTTAGTAGGAATGAAATGCCAAAGCCATGAATATCTCAATGACTTCATGTTTCCATGATCTAAAAACTTTAGTTTATCTTCTCTCAGTACGTCTTCCAAACAAGTCAAACTTCCCAGCGTTATCTGTGTGTGTTCATTGCGTATGTATGTGTGAGAGCAAAAGTAGGCCTTACTGACAAATCGTTTTAGTATCAACTGCAGCACTGTGGGGTCTACAGAACAGCATTTGGAACAGGAGCATTTGGAAAACATGACTTGGCAGTGGAAAAGTTTTCCGGTCTTTGTGGCTGTGTGTAGGTGGAAGGGGTGTGTGTGTGTCAGTGTTGGAGGGGCTACACATTGCATAGGGGACTAATTTTAGCAACGGTCTCATAGCCGGGGCTAATGAAGTGCAGGAATCGGCTGAGCTCGTAAATAGTTGGAGGGCTTGTCAGATGGGCTGGCAGGACGAGGGGAGAGAACGCACTCACACACCCACACACACCCACACCCACACCCACACCCACACACACACACACACACACACACA
Organism: Perca flavescens; assembly: GCF_004354835.1. Taxonomy (NCBI): domain Eukaryota; kingdom Metazoa; phylum Chordata; class Actinopteri; order Perciformes; family Percidae; genus Perca; species Perca flavescens. Next base: position 16,683,298 of record NC_041335.1, on the reverse strand, counting down.
CACACACACACTAAGCCTCACCTCCTTATCACAATGCCAAATGAATCCAGTCAGAGCGTAGAGAGGGCTAAACTAAACATAAAGACCTGTGGTTATCACGACTTCACAGACTTTCCAGTGAGCATCACTCACCAGATTTGCACTGAATAAAAATAACTATTTAAATCCACAACTCTGTGAATGAACATCTTGATTAATAAAAATGTTTTCTTATATAATGCATTTTCTAAACAAAATCAGGTCAGCGAATAAATACCATAAAGGTGTGGAAATAATAAGATGAAGAGCCATTGTGGATGACCTATAATTCACTAGGATTGAAAGGGTTTAGAAATGAGAGAAAAATAGAATCATAATTTAAAATTACCCAGGGGACATTAAAAGGTCCAAAAAATTTTTTACGTATTTTAAAGAATGATAGTGGGACATCTTGTTCTTTGAAGGGTTTGGGACACTGACCATATGGTTTTGACGTAGCTGTTGAAATTTATGATTTGATTTGAAACACAAGGTGTTTTTAGTTTTACAACTATTTGTATTGAACACATAGACGAAAAGTCAGGGCATTATTACAATTCCTCCTGAGGGGAACATGAATCTGTGTAACAAATTTCCTGGCAATACATCCAAATCTGAATCTTCATTGAGCTATATTCTATTTGTGGCAACCATTTTGATGGAAAGCATTAGTAGTTCAACTTGCCCTCTCAACTCTTAATCTCAAATCTTAACACCAATCATCTCGAGGTAACCAGCCCCTCATGATGTAATAGTGATTTTGCATGCATTGGCACATGCTTAACCTCTAACACCCAGTCCATGTCATTACGTGGCCAATCTTGTATTAAGACTGCTGAAGAATTTTTTTCTTGTCTCGTCTAGTGTTTTTTTTAGTGGAATGGACATGTGGACAGTTGAAATCCGGTCAAGCAGAGCAGCTGCTTCAGAGGACAGACGGAGTTTTCCAGCCATGACATCAGCCTCCTTTAACCCGCGACATACATTAGGATGTGATTTAGCCTATGACTGTGATAGACACTAGTGCTTATCCTCTTATTATGAACAATACCATTCACTAAAACAAGTCTTACACACAGAGACAGGTTGCCATGACACTACCAGCTGATCTGAGGGCCCGCTGAATGCATAAGCCTTAGCTCAGACAACATAGCTCTAGAGTTTGACACAAACACATACACTTTGATTTTGCTATGTTTGTGAGAATGATCTGTAGATTTATTCCCGAGGGCCATATCCTAACGTTGTCCCAGCAGTTATCAGTGATCAGCTTTTTTGCTGAAAGGACCAGTTAAAAGTGTCCTCATAATCAAATAGTCCTCACAAGACTGTGGTATATAAACAGTATACATGCGTTTCTAATTGATATCAGAAGTGTAGCTGTAAAAAGCTGTCCACTTTGCCTTTAGAACCCAACAGCTACAGTTAGCACCTACGTGTGTTTGGACGTGGTTTTTGCTGCTCAGCTGAGTGCAGTGGCGACAGGAGCTCGAAAAAGCACCGCCACAGACGATAGCGGCACACTGCAGAGGCATCGTTAACGCCAGAAAGAGCCAGACGATAGAGCCAGTTATAGGTCGGTTTCAGGGAAATCCGTGTCTTCACTGTGACTGCTGTCACAGTGAAGACATCGCAGGGCTGGAAGTTTCCTCTAGCAGAGTCTCCCAGGAGTTTATAGCTTGGTCAAACGAGCGTGGCGGCACTAAATGAAACTGCTCATAGGGGCATGCTTCAGGCAGTAAACTAAATTCAGCAACCAATTAGCAGGGGAATCATACAGCAGTCAAAATAAGATAAACTATTAACTATATCGGCTTTCTCTTCTGTTTCTGTACAACAGAATGCACAGAATGTTTGCTAGGTTATATTATCTTCTGGTGCATTGCATAACATTTGTAACATTATATGTAGCAGGTTGTCTGGTGTGCAGCATGTAGCTGGTGCTGTGTTTTCACTGCAGCATTTAGCATCACATCCTCAGGGAAGCAGAGCAGAGTGGAGCAGTGGAATATGAGCTCTTATTTGCTTTGGATACTGAATCATCTGACCCACTTTCATAATATTCCCCGGATACCCCCCCCACCATCGACATTTCCCCTTCTATCCCCCATACCGTCTTTAGCTGCATCAGACTTAAGTCTCTTATCTGGCTGCCATAAGAGTGGGAGACTTAGCTGCGGGAGTTCTGCAGTGCAAACTCAATCATTGTGCAGGTTTGATCAAGTACCATCTCCTGCCTAATGTGACTCCAATGTGCTCTCATTAACGTTGCTGTCTTCATAGATGGGCTGTGTGCAGGCGCCCTTGTTTACCGGCGAATTACTTCTGTAGAGCTGGTGCTGCTTTTAGAGAGAAACTGTTTAAAATGGGCTTGAGTGGAGTTCAAACAACTCCCCTGACATCTCTTTGAGAACACCTGTCGATAAGCCAACCATGTGGTGCGCAGGCCAGTGAGTGGCAGTGCTATTAGAAACATTGAGGCTTGTGTAATTCACAGACAGAGCAGAGCTGTGCTGGACCCGTTGCCCTCATAGGAGCGGCTAATTAAATGTCCTGCCAGTCACAGTAATAGCAGCCTGGATTGTCACCACTGTCACACTACAATCAATCTTTAACCAAGTGTGTGCAAACACGCTAGAAGATACAAGAGAGTGTGCATGTTTATTCCTGTGTGTCATTTAATGTGTGCCTGCTTGCATGTGTGTTTATGAATATGTATGCATACAGCAGTGCAGAAGAAGTGAGGACGATGGCTCTACGCCGGTCACACAAGGACACCACATTCCCGCTGCTTCTCTCACACTGCAGTGACAGAGACTCTGCTGTACACTGATCCTGCCCTGCAGCAAATTAAAAAATTACAGTCACACATCTCCATCTCATCCACCGTTTACCCAGGTACCCAGGACAAAAATCATACGACGAAAAGGAGTTGAAAAAAAAAAAGTGTGCCATTTTTGGATATTCATCCAAGCCTTTGCAGCTCCATGAATGCATTCATTTTCTGCCCGGTTTGCTCCACTGGGAATCAAACTCCCAACCTCAGCAGCATCTACTCATCTACATGCAGAACCGTGACAAGGAGAGAGGACAAGATAGACAGATAGCAAGACCGAAGAGAGAGAGGTTAGATGAAAAGGGACAGACGCACCTCTTTTAGACTGATCTTGCAGTTAAAAATGATATTGGAACCATCTCTCTTGAAGTGGACGTGCCCTTTGTCTTTAAGCACAAAGGCTATATCGGCAGGAATGTTCTCAGGGGTCTCGTCCCCCTCCTTCGGGAAGGTGATTTTGGTCCCCTCCTTCCAGCCCTTCTTGATGATAATGTTAAGGATCTTGTCCTCTGTCCTCATGCTGCGCCCATCCGGGTTCAGCCTGCGGCGGGTGATCTTCATGCGCTTGGTGCAGCCGTGGAAGATCTCTTCCAGCGAGACCTTCAACTCATGGACCACTGGAGGGTCCTGGTGCTTTCGCGCGGTCCCCAGGCGCTCTGACGGCACCCCCCTCCTTCTGCGGCCCTCCCCTGGGAAGCCGTTGTTCATCCCCCCTGGAAAGCCGAACTGTCTCCCGATATGAGCAAAGGGGTCATCCTCGTCCATGTCCATGTCCTGCTCTGCGTCATGGTCGTTGTGAAAGGAGAACCCGTTAGAGCGGCTGTGGCTGCGGTTGGAGCCAAAAAACATGTCGAAGGGGTTGGAGCCGCCAAAGAAGGAGGCAAAGGTGGCGTGTGGGTCTCCGTGGAAGGTGTAGTGGTACGTTGAGCTGCCAGGAGCACCTGAAGAGCTGCTGCCTCCTGTCCTCAAACCTGAGAGAGAAAAGAGAGAGAAGAATGTGAGACCTCACACGCAAATGCACACTCAAACGTCCTCCGTGCTGAAAAAACACACAGCAATACAAACTGAGATACCAGACACAGGACAATGTTCAGAATAAAAACTGTGTGTGGGTAACAGCACAGAGGAGAGCACAGCCCACGTGGTCGGAAAAAATCTTACAGCATCACTGATCTTCCAACAGCGCTGGTGGTGGAGGAACTCATAAAATACCAGGTCACTCTGTCCAACACGCTCACACAAATACACACTCTAACCCACACTTTTTCAACGGAGACACATGCACAAAACACCCACAAATGCAAACTACAGCAGCCGCAGCTATTCCTATCTCAACCACGTAATGATCTTAAGCCATCTGTCTGTCAGCTAACACACACACACACACACACACACACACACACACACACACACACACACACACACACACACACACACACACACACACACACACACACACACACACACACACACACACACTACACTGGCAGCTGAGGTAGACTATAAAGTATTAGAGCTACTAAGTGATGTTGAAACTAAAGATAACAATAGACAAACACACACATTTCTGCACATACATACACACAATAAACATAGAAGAGACAGTATTATTACTTCAGTGACTGAAGACCACCAAAGCCCTCCACTGTGATATTAGATGCTGTTCCTGAGCTATTTTTTAATAACAACTTAATACATAATAACGCCTGTTTAACAAGGCCTCACTGACAGAGCGCTGGATCCTGCTCTGCCTGCACTCTCTGACCGCTTTCACTCAATGATCCTAGACAGACAGACAGACAGACAGACAGACAGACACAGACAGACAGACAGACAGACAGACAGACAGACAGACAGACAGACAGACACAGACAGACACAGACACAGACAGACAGACAGACAGGATCAAAGTCAGACATGAACCTCCCCTCCTCACCTTCCTCTCCTAGCTGATCATAGACGACCCTCTTCTTGGGGTCGCTGAGTACCTCATAGGCCTCTGCGATCTCTTTGAACTTCTCCTCGGCGTTGGCATCCTTGTTCTTGTCAGGGTGGAAGCGCAGTGCCATGCGCCGGTAGGCCTTCTTGATCTCCTCCTCGTTGGAGCCCTTGGGGATTCCCAGGGTCTTGTAGTAGTCCTTCCCCATATCTGCACACACGCATACACTCTCGGGATTGGGACCCCCCCTCTTCAGCTCAGGCCGTGGTCAGTCACTGGTGAGAGATATACGAGGTTACTGTTAGTCTCATAACACTCCTCCCAGGCTGATGCTGGACAGACCAACAGACTATATATATATGTGTCCTGGCAGAGGTGCAGAGTGCACTCAAAAGCTCTCCTTTAGGACTTTACTGTGAAATCTATTTAGTGATAGTTGGAAATGGGAACACTGAGTGCTGGTTTTACTAGCTGTTGCTATGGGGATGTGCTTGCTGTGCTGATGTAGAGTCAGGTGGAGTGCAGAGGAATCCCCGTCATCTGCTTAGTGGCTTCTCCCTCTCAGCTCAGCTCAGCCCGGCTGGTATTTAGACAATGCACTTATTTTGAAATGTGATTTTGCACAATAGGCCTACATACAATTGACTTGGCTATTTGCTGATCCTACACATGATCTGCCGCCAGATCTGCGGTGTTTAACCTGCTGGAGACACACAACCTGTCAGACAGCACAAACCTCTTCACTGAGACACTGCTGTAGCCTACCTCTGAACAGGACACAGCTGATCCTGTATGACCAGTCCAAGAGAGAACAAAAGTCGACGAAAAAAAAACCCGTTACATCTAACGTTATGACATTATGATAAGGCTATAATAATCTCTTTCAGACAAAGAGTTACCGTTTCGCTATTAGGTAGTAGGCTACAGTCCAAAATCTTAAAACCCGACAATTTACACCAATTTATACCATCATTTACACCAACTATTGGGTTATAGGCTACCGAATGATAAATCCGAGATAGGCTATTTCCCATATTAACCCATACAATGAATAGCAGGTTATAAAGACAAAGATAAGGGGATGCGCGAATGTATAGGAAGATAATGAAAAGAAAAGAAAAGAAAATGAAATGAAATAAAGAAAAACCTACCAGAATGCTCAGCAATAAATTAAGAATATCACATCAACAGGGTCCGGTCCGCGATTCAATCTCTTTCTTTTCTTCAGCCCTGTTATGTGCCTGCCGCCCCGGCACTGCTGGGTCCTTATAAATTGACGTCAGAAACGTCGGGAGGATCACAGGCTCTGAAATAACCGGTGACCAAACACTGAGGTGCATCATGACGTTTCAATGGAAAACCTCGGACAACTTCCAGCCTGCCATAAAACCTACATCCATCACATAACCACAACTAGGCTATAAGAAGGACAAAAAGTTCATACATTGTGGTTCATTCATAAATATGCATACATAAATCATAATTCACTTATTAATCGAGGCTGTGATGTGAGGTAGCCTAACAGACTAGTCATGGTCGGGAAATTTGTCTACTCCCCCATCCATGATCTCCCCCGGTCCGACCTGTGCGGTGTAAAATCTACATCTATAGATGTAGGCAGTTTTCGCCTAAAAAAAAAAAAAAAAAAAAAAAGAGATTTGTGTTTCCTTACCGAGCCCGCTGCCTTGTGTCCGATATTACTGGTCCTGTCTGTGTCTAAAAAATCCGTTTGCAGTCTGGAGAGCAAACCCTGCCCTCTCAACCAGCAGGGCTCTTTGTTCAACGTCTGCTCACGAAGACTCTGGCTTAAGTTACATTTAGGGTGAAGTTTGATTTAAGAATTTGAATTAGAAACAGAGCAGTGGCTGTGCTTTAGGCTACTTGTCTCCTCTCGTAAGATTGATCGGTCTGAGCAGCAGGCATGTCGGAGGCTGGGGTTCACTGTGCAGGGAAACAGAGTCATATTTGGAGAGAGAGAGCAAGAGAGAGAGAGAGAGAGAGAGAGAGAGAGAGAGAGAGAGAGAGTCCCGATAGTTGACAGAAAACAATCACCTGATAAAAAAATTGGTGCGTGATCGTGTAGTCGTGTCTGGGTTGAGTTGGTATTACACTACTGAGTCACTTGATGACACACGCATTTTGATCTTCTGTTTTTGTAAAGACTCACGGTGTATGTATTACTTCCCCCAACACCAAACCTTAAACTGAAACCCAACTTTAACCCTTTCTTTAACTCTAAACTTTCACAGTCCCCCAAAAATAACCCAGCATGCCCTTGATTCAAGTCTCGACCTTATACAAGCCCTCCCCCCAACTGAACAGTAATCCCACGATCAAACCCAGGGATGCTGTGAGATACTCTGGCACTGACAACATCCTTCCCTAACTCTAAACCTTCAAATTGACATCATTAACCCATTTCCAGGATCCACCTTAAGACCTTATCTTGTTTACTGATATTACTTATTTAGTAGTGCTTATTCCCAAATAAATATTCAATTACATTGTAAGAAACCAGGCTGAAGCTATGGGACCCTGAGGCAGTTGGTAATGCAGCCTTGATCCGCCCCTAATTTACACCTCAACCTCTTTATCTGTCCCACAATCGAGATATAAACCAAAATTAACTTCTTCAAAAGGTCCTCTAAGTTTTTCTCATCATTCATTGTAGGGATATTTAGTTCTTGCAACAAACTAAATGCACATTATATCCTGAAGGGTAAACATTGACTTTACCACTCTTGTCAGTCCAGAGCAGACTAACAAGCAGAAATCACACTTAGTACACCACCGGAGGAGGTCTGAGTCATCATTAATGACTTTTATCAATAAGTAGGTACCCTTAGCGGGCGAAGCGCTTTGTGCTTTGCTGGGTTAATGCGAGAGAGAGCGAGAGAAAGAAAGAAAAAAGACTCATTTAAGCTTGAGTCATCACTCCCCACCGGGACTGGCGAGGAGGTGCTAGAAAAGTGGGTGTCTCAATCGGAGGAGCCTGTCTGACACACACAAATACACACTTGCTCTCACACATATGAATGTAGGCCTACTCACACACACTAAACATTCAAAACAATGCAAGAGCACATAGAGAGACATTCCTGTGTGTCCAGCTGAGTGTGTGTTTTGGCAGCAGGGAGGGAATTCAGGCCAGTGCAGCTGTCCCAACTGAGCAACTGGTCATGCAGGGCCCTCTGTTCAGCCTGTGATGGACACTGGGACATGTTGAAATCAACTGCCATGCACTGATGGAAACCTGCACCTTACTGTGCCAAGTGTACAGTACACATGGTTATACTATAAGATTACTCATTACTGTCAGCAGTTTTAGCATTACTTGTCAGATTTCTCATCATATAATCACATTTCTGCAGTCTGCACAGTGCGTTTGTTTTATGTCTGAAGCCAATGATGACTGAGGAGGGCTGATCCACCACGTGCTGCTCTGACTGCTGAGTGTGCACTCAAACAGTCTAGGAACAACTATCCCTGACCTGATGCTGGGTTTCCATGGTGACACAGTAATCTGCCAGACAGTGATGTGTATGCCATTAATAAAATAGAATCAATGGGTCCTCTGAGCATGTGGATACTGTATGTATAGTGTGTGTGTGTGTGTGTGTGTGTGTGTGAGAGAGAAAGAGAGGGAACATGGGATGAGGCTCATGTTTGAGAACAAGCGGTCACATAAATATCGACTGCTCCAGCGTACTCCACCACCTGAGCTAAAAGACGGGAGATCAGAAGGTTGATTAGATGGCGAGAAGCGACAGGCGAGGGGCTCACAGAATACACCGGAGGCTGTTTTGGAGTGTGAGGACGAGGCGGCGATGATGAGCGTCTGTAAGCATCTCCCACCGCCTCTCTCATAGCCTCAGAACACCCCGTCCTTACCACCTCCTCTCTCACTTCTACCCTTCCTGTAACCATAGAGACCACTGTTGCCTGAAGAGAGGTTGTTTTTTTTCCCAGACAGACGTGGTGGTGTTAAATGAGGACGCTGGATCTTTGTGTGCACACAGCTCAATTTAAAGACACAAACCTGAACAATTTTTTTCCCAACTGGGGACATGTACTGTACCGTCGCACAGAAAGAACAGGATGCGGATGACAAGTAAATTACTAAGACACAATACACACTTGTCATAACAGGCTTCTTAGACAAGGAAGCTTTAATTTCAGTTTGACCTTCAGCAGCGTTATGCATGGAGAATGCAGATTGCAGGCCAGTTTTGTTGGAGAGGTTGCACAATGTATCCTGTATCCTTTCCAGATCTTTTTGTCTCTCTCACTAGTTCTTTACAGCTCGATTCATAAAGCAGTTACGTGTCCCTCCACGTGACCTGTCCAGGGAGTACAGATCAGTCTTCCTGCTCTCAGAGGCTTCCATGTACTACATACAGTATGGTCCCCGATCAGAGTTGAGTTGTGAGATATTCACTTCCATTTATTGAACATAGCCTTGTCTCCTTTGTGCAGCCCAGCTCTGTAGCTCCTTCCTCCAGCAGCCCTACGGACCCATTCCTGATCACTGACTCATAAACAAGAAAGTCAAAACATAACACAGGCAATAAGGCGAGCAGAAGTGCAGCACAATTATTATTGAAATGGCACACAAGTGGTGAACTGACAAGGGTGATTGAAATGTGAAAAGTGGTGGATGTATTAGTGTGGAGATCTGATAAATGTGAATTACAATCTGCCTTTGTCCTCAAATGACCAACACGTTTGTGTGTATGAGTCCAGTTATACTAGCTCCAATGAGGATGACATCTTAGTAATACCAGTGGCGTCTGTAATTTGTATTACATTGCAAACACTACTTTATAAGGAAGCCAAGTGGTGTGGGACATTGTAAGTGGTGCTTAGTGTATCTTCTAGTACTTATTCAGGCTATAGTTTGTCTACCCAACGGAGACAGATGAAACAACTAGAGTTCATGGTCAAGAAAGTTTAAGGAGCTGGGAAAATGAAAATAAAATCTCTTTGGCAGAAACAACAAAAGCACTTTTGGCTGTACATGAACATAATACTGGCAAATGTTCTGTTACTAAACATGATCACTTCATACAGGCAGTTGCTGTATTCATCTGTATGTGTACAGCATCTAGGATTGCAAGATTGTAGCTAGATGCTAGCATTGACAGCTGACTTCAGGGAGATGTACAAGGCATTGAACCCTGTCTTTTAGCCTATGTATGCCCCCCCCCCTTTTAAGAAGGTACTTCTAAATTTATAGGCCTATTAGATCTGTACTTCAATTTCCTACAAATAATCTGTGGACCCTTACATTTTTTTATGTAAGATTCTATATGCAGGTGTGAAACTCAGTGTTGAATTCTGATTCATGAATTCTGCTTAAATAAATAGGTGCAACTTCCTCTCAAACCAAGAATAGAACAGATGTGTTAAAAACCAACAGGCAAGTTATATAAAAAGCAACGAGGCATAAACATAAGAGAAAGCAAAGTGCAAGTAAAGATAAGAGGTTAGCACATAACATTTGTCTCTGACTGGTTTTAGGACTCTTCATTGACCAGTCAAAACGTATTTTTCAGAAATGCACAGCGCGCTCTGATGAACATTCAGCGTCTGTCAAACAAAGCCCTCTCTGATAAAACATGTAGCTCTTGCTGATACAATAGCAACAGCAATTCAGTGTCACTACTTAAAAACGATAGAAATATTTCCTCTGTGCAGAACAGAGGTTAACTGTCACTGTATTTGCTACAGAAGACTAAGGTCCTCTCGGATCTCCAGCATGAATGTCAGGTTAAGTCATGGTTAACGGATAATGTGTAGGTATCTGAGGTCAGGGTATAGGAGGTTGGCTAACAGGGCCAGCAGTCGGGGTCCATCTCTGAGACAGTGTCCTGGGTAGCGGATGAACTGGACAGCTTTATTCACAGAGTCCTCCAACTCGGCGTACTGCTTATTGCCGGGCATGGCCTCCAACACCCCCAACGTCTGCATCCACAGAAAAGAAACACAAGTTATTTTTAGGAGATAATTGCAGACCAGAAAAGGAAAACACTGTATTTGCAGTTTTGTTGCATACTTGCTGTGCTTTGGCAGAAAGCTGCAGGTCACTGGTGGGTTGGAGTCGAAGCTCGGTCTCTGATGGCACCTGGATTGACAGGAATGCTGCCAGACTGCGTACCACCACCCTGAACCTTGATGTACAGTAGGCATGCATCAACAGGTGGTTTATGATGAATTCATATTTTACTCGTGTACATCGTGTTTTTTTTGTATGTGAGCTTACCTATTAGAGACGGGAGACCTCTTCCCCAGGCCGATAGCTCCTAACAACCCAGAGTTCAGTCTTTCTTCTCCCAGCTGAAGCAGCCTGGTTTGCAACCTCAACAGACCCATGACGACTCCTGACACTTCAGTCTGGCCTGCCTGCGGCTTCAGCTGCTCCGCTGACAGGCTCAGCGTTTTGTGCCACCAGAGAAACAGCTTGGCTTCATCACCTGGACCACTGGACACACAAAAGCACACATGCTAAATGGACTTTTAAAGCCATAACAAGCAACTGACTAAGATAATGATTGGGGTGGGGGGGTCAAACCTGGGAAAGACCTGGTTGGTCCATGTGTTAATTAGAGCCAGAGTCCTTCTCTCATTGGCTGCTGTGTATTCAGAGTTGAGGCACTGCAGGATGAAGGCAAAGAGCGTCAGGAAGCTGCCTCCTGATTGGCTCTCAGAGAGGAAGTCATCCACCGTGAGCTCAGGCACCTGCAGCGATGCCAACACAGGACCCCAACCTACAGACTCCTCCTCAGCTGAAATGAAAACACAGACAGTGGAAGAAAAAACAACAGCATGTGAATCCCCAATATTAAATTAAACTATATTAAAGGGAGAAATTTAAAGGACTAAACCAACTTTTTGGGAAAAAGTTAAACTTAAGACTTGTATGAGGACAGTAAGTAAGTAAGTAAAGTTTATTTTGTATAGCACCTTTCACAGAGCAAGGTCAAATTGCTTAGAGGGGCTGGCAGTTAATAAATCAAACAAAAACTCTGGACTCAAATGTCTATCTTATGTAAGTTTATGTACAGCATACTTATATGTGCACAGGACAGAGATATCTACTAGAGGAGAATGCTTTAGCACGTTCCTCTTACAGGGAGCTGTAACCAGTACAAGCTTTCCCAAAAAAAGTAGTTGCTATCGTCAGTTAAATAAAACTGTTACTTTGGTTACCGTGGTTGAAGTACGCTGTAATGCATGCCTCCATGATCCGCGTCATGTGGCGTACTGATGCAAGACAGCGGGAGCAAGCCGTGAGAAGAGGCAGAATAGGAAAACCCCTCCCCTTCCTGTCCAGCCACGTAATGACATGCGCAGCAAGTGCCTCGCCCGTTGAGACTCCAACTCCATTCAGCAAAGCCAGAGCCTCGCTGAACAGACTGCAGAACGCCATGTGCCTCTGCTCCAAACCCCTCTCTATAGAGGAAAAAAAAAGGAGGAAGTGGTAAGATTAGGGTGATGAAAGAAGTTATTACTGATGGTGGATATTGTTGTTGAGGATGACTGTGAGGACGACTCGCCTGGTGGGTTGAATGTGACGATGCTCTCTAGAAGTGACTCCAGCTGAGCCTCCAGGCTGCTGAGGCTGATGCTGCCTCCTTGCTCCAGTGTCACCAAAGACTGCACACACCAGCACACATACGCTGCAGCCTTCAGCGTCTCCTCCTGACAGATGGAAAGTAACACAGATTAGATTAGTGTTTTGTGTGTTTATACAGAAATAGATAGGCCAACATGAATACACTCACAATACGACCACTTTATTAGGTACACCTGTTCAACTGCTTGGAAACAGAAATATCTAATCAGCTAATCCTGGGGCAACAAATCAATGCATTCAGTCATGTAGACGAGTTAAGGCGATCTGCTGAAGTTTAAGCCAAGCATCAGGATGGGGAAGAAGGTGATTTAAGTGACGTCGCATGGATATTAATGGCTGAAGGGTTGGTTTGAGTATTTTATAAACTGCTGATCTACTTGAATTTTCACAGACAACCATCTCTAGGGTACAGAAGTGGAGATCTGCATCATGGATGTGCAGCTGACAAATCTGAAAAAACTGTGTGGTGCTATCATGTCAATATGGACCAACATCTCAGAGGAATGTTTCCAGAACCTTGTTGAAGCCATGCCATTAGGGATTACGGCAGTTCTGAAGGCAAAAGGGGGTCCAACCCAGTACTACCAAGGTGTACCTATAAAAGTTACCAATGACTGTATATTTATTACTTTGTCATTTAGAATATTTTGTATGCATTATAAAAGATATTCAGAATATGTGTCCCCAAACTAAGAGCTCCCGCCACCTAAAACAGTTAAATGTCAAAGTACAATTTAGGTATTAATCTTAATTAAGATTTACACATTGCATCATTTATTTATTTACTGTTACTAGTTTATATGCGGTTTATCTTACCCCAAAATAGATTTTTTTTTAATGTTGGTATGAATGTATCTAATTTCCACATCTTTTCATGCATATTTTGGCTATAATCAGTATGAGCTATGTTTGACAGCAAAGCAATTTTTAGGATTGGAGTTGATAAAATTAAAGAGTAAATACATTGCTGGCTCTTAGAGCGGTTCTGTATTTAGCCAAAATCCTACTTAGGAAGATCATCACGTGGTGCATAAACTTGCTTCTGCTACAGTAACTGTAAGGTTTTAAGTGTTATATTTATGTAATTGGGCTGAGTGATACAGAGCTGGCAGAGAAAAATGAACCGTTTAAGTCTAAATTTAAAACGGATGTTCCAAGCCTCCCACTCCTACACAAGATGTGTATCTGCCTGGGGCAGAGTTGATGTAGGAGATGCATTCATTCTTATATTCTCCAACATTAGGGCTCCTCTGTATAATACAGCTGTGCACCGGCAGTCATACTGTATCTAGCATCTTAATCAATTTATAAGGTGAAGATATATATATATATATATATATATATATACACACCTTATAAATTGACTCATGAAATCTCAGCTGTAAGTGTAAGTTGAATTCATTCATTTATGGAGTTCTGAATTATTCTATAATAATTCGTCAATTAACCAATTAATAAGAAATGTCTGATATACAACATGTATACTAAATTATCAGTGAGTATGTTCTGTCATACATTTCTGGGCTTGAAAACTTGCCTGGGCTGTTGTAAAACAAACAGGTTTGTATTGTCTCACCCAGTGCGGAACTTCATTAGGACGAGGGTGGAGCCCAGCAGCGCTGCGTAATGATTTCAGCAGCAGCTGAGGTGCAGAATCAGCACTGAGCAGCAAAGACGGAGGGTAGTGCGTGCCGACATATCCCAGAATGCCCTGGTATGAGGACAGGTCCAGTTGGTGCCAGGGCAGAGAGGTGGATTGGACCAATAGACTGAGTAGAGGGGAATCCTGGAGTTTGAGGAGGAAATTAAATAAGAAGAAGGTACAAGAGGTCTGAACGTGATGGGAAACCAAAATATTCTGGACTTACCTGTTGACTCAGGATTTGTTCCTCTTTTGCCAGAAAAACTAGCATGTATAGTAGATAGACTAACATGTTGTGTAACTCCTTCTGTGTACCCGTGTCTGGTAGAGTTGGATATGTCGTAGAGGTGGGGGGTGTTTGTAAGTGGTCACTTAGGACGCTGACCCAGTTGACTTCACACAACACTTCTCCCAGAAAGAGGAAGCAGCTCTTGGGACTTCCTCTCTCCACCTGCAGGCAAAGAAAAAAGAGAAAAATAATCAAAAATCCACTCACACAAAACACATAACTATAAAAAAATCAAACCTCTTGGTTACCAACTGACTGTACTCAGAATATGTATTACTTTTGACTGTTTGACTTCTACCTAATGTAAGCTGCATATTCATGGCTAAATTGATAATCCAGTTATCTTGAAATGTAATCAGAATATATATATATATATATATATATATATATATATATATATATATATATACACACACACACATACATATAAATCCGTTGAAATGTATCTAATTTAATTTGGGAGACTGCTTTCATCCGTGCAGATTCTATACACTCACCTAAAGGATTATTAGGAACACCTGTTAAATTTCACGTTAATGAAATGATCTAATCAACCAATCACACGGCAACTGCTTCAATGCATTTAGGGGTGTGGTCCAGGTCTAGACAATCTCCTGAACTACAAACTGAATGTCAGAATGGGAAAGAAAGGTGATCTAAGCAACTTTGAGCGTGGCATGGTTGTTGGTGCCAGACGGGCTGGTCTGAGTATTTCACAATCTGCTAAATTACTGGGATTTTCACGCACAACCATTTCTAGGGATTACAAAGAATGGTCTGAAAAAGGAAAAACATCCAGTATGCTGCAGTCCTGGGGGGCGAAAATGCCTTGTTGATGCAAGAGGTCAGAGGAGAATGGGCTGAGTGATTCCAGCTGATAGAAGATCAACTTTGACTCAAATAACCACTCGTTACAACCGAGGTATGCAGCAAAGCATTTGTGAAGCCACAACACACACAACCTTGAGGCGGATGGGCTACACCAGCAGAAGACCCCACCGGGTACCACTCATCTCTACTAAAAATGAGGCTACAATTTGCACAAGCTCACCAAAATTAGACAGTTGAAGACTGAAGAGAAATGTTGCCTGGTCTAATGAGTCTCGGTTTCTGTTGAGACATTCAGATGGTAGAGTCAGAATTTGGCATAAACAGAATGAGAACATGGATCTGTCATGCCTTGTTACCACTGGGCAGGCTGCTGGTGGTGGTGGTGTAATGGTGTGGGGGATCCCTTTCACCTTCAGAACTGCCTTCATTATTTGTGTCATTGATTCAACAAGGTGCTGGAAGCATTCTTTAGAAATGTTGGCCCATATTGACAGGATAGGGTCAAACACGGTATTAGTATGGTGTTCCTAATAATCCTTTAGGTGAGTGTAGATCCATGTGGGTCTTGAGAGACAGGAGCTTGTTTCAAAGAACAGAGAAGCCAAGCTAATAATAGGAGGTAGGGGCCAAGGACCGAGGTCTCAAATTAACAAGCTCCCCTGTGTCACGCATGTCTAGACCAGTGTGCAGTGTCGAGGGTCAGGGGTTAGGAGTCGGAAGGAGTGTCTCACATTGAAGAGCTGCTCCATTAGCTGAGTGTCGGGGTGCAGGTGTCTCCAGGGCAGGCTGCGGAGGTGTGTATGGTACATGTAGAGAAGGTACTCGGGTGTACGGGGAGAGGTGCAGCTCTCACAGTACTGCATCATACACAGCCACAGTGTACCTCTCTGGCCGGGGGGCAGACGATCTGCAACATACAAACAGACAAAGTTAAAAGATAGTTTAACAGCACAGACAACAAAGAGTAGCAGTCCTTAAATGCTCTGGGTACCCACCTCTGAATTTGTGATGCAGAGTTTCAGTGAGTTGAGCATACAGGCCAACCAGGCATCCTGCCGCACTCGCGTCTGTCTCCAGCCAGGGGTAGCACTTGAGGTTACTAAGACAAAGAGACACCGATATTGACATCCTCTTTGTTTTGCATGTTCCTTACCCTTTCCTTAGTGGGACGCACTAAACTGCTCTCACCTTGTATCGACCGGGAGAATCACAGTACAAACCTTTGGCCACACGAGACCTTAGTGTGACATGGCTGACTTGTAACTCCAAAGTAAACATCTAATGTCTTAATAGTCTTTTTTTCTCTGAGCAGTGTCATGTTTATTGGTTATTTTGTAATGTTTAGTGTGCTTCAGAGATTACAATTTTTTTTCCCCACTGTTGGTTCACTTACCCGGGAAAAAAAGAGGCAAAGATTACATCTGAAACAATTTGAATATTTTTGATATGTTGCCTTCTCTGGAGTCTGTTCTGTCTGTATTAACATTAGTCACATCTGCCTCACTGACAACAGTTCCCCACATATCTAAAACCAATGACTGCCCGAGAGCTGAGGGTGTGCCATGCTTACCCGCCATCCTCAGTGTCCAGAGGAAAAATCCATGGCTTAAATAACTTCACAATCTTAGTGTGCAGGTCCAGCAGAGCTGTGAGAGTGCAAGATACATTTTTATTTCATACTGACAGATAACAACAAAGCATATGCACAAATCATCTGTATTGTTTTACTGATCCCAAATATTACTGTCCTCAACATGTGCTGACATTAGGCAGTTACCTTTCTCTCTGGCACAGCTGCTGAGCTGTACGTTAATTAGACAACCAATCAAATGGTCCCAGAAGGAAACAACCTCATTAATGTAAGGACGCCAGGCTGAGTACAGGCCAAAACTGCGGAGGTCTGGCTTACTGAGACGACTCCGCAGGAAGAAATCACTCAACCAATCAACTGTCTCATCCACCTGTTGGAAACCAATTAAATCACACAGTGTTGTTGGACAAATAATGAATGTTTAATCATCACACAGTTTAGTGAGACAGATAGGATGATATTTTTGCAAGAATCTTTAAACAACAACACCAGCATTAGTTACCTGCTGAGGGGAAAGGCTGATGGGGGCTCTGTAGGGAGAAGCTGGGGTTCCGACAGCTCGGCCGGAGACGTCGGTGGTGCTGCGTGCTTGTTCAACTTTGCTCTTGGTATTGCGGGATGGAGGCATGCAGCCCAGCACTCGCAGAGTGACCTTCCAGCACTCCGGACTCAGTAACTGGTTTGAGGAGCCTGGTAAGGTTAAGAAATGCCTTTGTTTGTTGGAGAAATTGTAAATCAAACACTTAAATCCAATATTCTTGGAATAATACTATACTAAATGCTAATAAATCCTATGGCAGACAATTTGTACCTTCATTTGGAATCATTTTATGTCAGAGTAACAACGATAAACCTAAATTCTCTCTTGATAAATCGCACAAATAAACACACGTACACAGAATTTGTCAACTCATATCTAATTCAGTAGCTTGATGGAATGATTCAACGTTAGTTTTGTTAATTAATTCTATTTTTTTGTTTTGATGGATCACTTGACTGAGCAACAAGAGGACGAAAACAGCAGTTGCTCCTAGGTGCAACACCATGTACCAATAATTACTTGAATTATCAAATTCAGTTAGGCAGCCAACACACACACACACACACACACACACACACACACACACACACACACACACACACACACACACACACACACACACACACACACACACACACACACAAACACACAAACACTCTCTTACTGGTCATAAGCAGACGCAGGCAGTCACTGTAGTGATCAGGGAAATGGTGGCGTAAAATCCAAGTCCAGTGTTTGGTGAAAAGGTGAAAAGGTGTGAGAAGTTCAGGCTCAGGGTCTCGACCGCAGACGCAGAGAGCTCCGTGGACCAACTCCAGCAAACGGGTTCTCTCCGAAAACACAGGATGGGCTTCATTCAGCCAGTGGGACAAATCAAACTAGACAGGCAGAACAGAGGTTGTTACTGTAACTGGACATGCTTTAAGTGTATGTCATATTTCTTCACTGTGTTGTGTAAACTGACCTTTGTAAGCAGCATGAAAATGACATCAGCACTGTCAATGTGTAAGGATGTCACCACGTCTTGGTAGAGAAAGACAAGCTGATTGGGTGCTGAATTGGGAGTGAAGAAGGGGGAAATGAGCGGGCAAAGACGCCTCTGCTCCAGGATTGTCTTCAGCACACGACCACATTCCTCTGCATTGCCCTGGATAAACACCTGGACACAAAACAAGAGTACAATGCAAGTCAATTCAAGCATGTTTTGCTCCTTTAAGGAGTATACATAGAGTGTAACGAGAAAGTGAACCTGCCCCTTTTATCAATCAATCAATCAATCAATCAATCAATCAATCAATCAATCAATCAATCACAGCTGTGAGCAGCAGTGTTTCTGATTCAAGTAGTGTTGAGAATTTTACTCATTTACTCAGTTATCTTTATTTGGGCATTCCAAATAAAGCTAAACAATACTGATATGTGTGTGTATGCACACCTGTCCCAGTATCTCCACACATGAGGAAAAGTACTGGCGTGTGGGGGGATGTCGCAGTGTGTCTTCACACACAAAGGAGACCACCTGGTAGAAGGCAGACACGCCAACATGCTGCACTGCTGGAGATTTCTGTGCTTTATACATATTCACCAGAGCCCTGAAAACATAAAAATGCATTAGTCAAAACAGGCCTATGTTAATAAATAGAAAAAAAAACTATTCCCTTTCTTTCCAAACTTATATTTATTGTGATGTAGTTCATATTTTATTTTCGGTAGCACCATCTGTTTGTACTGACGTGATAAAGTTCTCAGTGTGGACAGCAGCCTGGGCCAGGCTTTCAGGTGGAGGAGCCATGGCGTCGGCTTGAAGCTTCTTGACGTCCCTGCGTAGTGACGTTATCTGAGTCTGCACTGCATCCTGTCTCTGGACACGCTCACACTACACGGTTACAGAGACAACACAAACACATTAATATATATCACTGCAAAGAAAATGTACAAAAATATGGCTGGTATGCAGTTTTAGTGATCGTACTATGACAGTGATGTTTGCGGGTCCCTGGCACGGCTGCCCACCCTTCCCTTTACACTCCAGGGCCATGGTGACTTGCTCTGGTTGGTTCTTATACAGCAGAGGAAGGCTCTCCAGCAGCTCTTGCTCCATCGCCACCTGCTGGGCTTCGCGTGCCACTGCAATCCTGACACCGAGATAAACAAGTATTTCATAATTAGTTCGTAGCTTTGTATATGTTTTGATGTGTGGCGTTTGTAGCAGTACAAACCCGAGTGAGCACCTTTCTGTGTGCCACTGACGATGTGGAAATGTTATAATGTGTGTATGACCTCCATGTACCTGGCTTGGTCCTGCAGGATGCTGAGGTCCTGCTGCAGCAGTCCAGCAGCAGCTTTAGAGTCAGTGAGGCAGGCGGTGGGGACTTCAGCTACTGGAGCCTTCTGCTGCTGCAGCTTAGGAGCTGGATGGGGAACTGGATGCTTCTGCAGGTTGGACAGGATACGCTCCCTTGCTGCACACAGAGAGAAACAAAGGACAACATTAAAACTAGTAGCTACTAAGACAAAATCTGTGTTTTCCACTGCATGTCTAGAGTATCAATTTTGGCTATGTACCGTTGTTGAGGCTGGTGTAGTCAGTGAAGCCGGGGTTTTGGGCTTGCAAGAAGATCGGCTCACTCTTCACCTTTTCCCACAGAGACAGAACCTCTCTCTCATCATACTGCAGACGCTCCTGGTCCACATACTCGAGCCACAGTTCCTACAGCAAAACATAACACAATTTCAAACTTAGGAGCTACATGATGTAACACTCCACAACGAGATTTGCCTAACCTGTTACAACCACTGTACCACGTGTTTTTCATTCAAAAATGTAAACACACATAAAGACAAACCCACCTGCTGCCGCTGCATGACCTGTGCCAGTCTGTGTGGTTCATAGTCGGGAGGAAGAGAGGGCAGGTACACTTCCTGCTTCTGCAGAGTCTCATCATCCAACCACACAGCAAATACACCAAACAACCTGTAGGGAACCAATCAGTGGAGATCGGAGAGCCTGTTATAACACAGGAACGGCTGCTACTACCTGCCAAACAACAGGAAGGAATGTATTTGAGTGACCTACCTGACCAGCTCTGTGTGTAGCTGAGGAGAAGTGAGGTAAGGGGGACGGGGACTGTCGGGGCTTTCATCGCCCTGGCTGTCTGATGAAGGTGTGTGTGTTGGGGGCACCCTGAGGGCCTGGCTGGCAGCATGGTGGAAGTCCGACACCTCTTGTATTCTCTGTCTCAGGTCTCTGAGTAAAGCGGCCTGAGAAGAGCCCTGGAAGAACCTTCGGCCGATGCATCCACCTGCAACCAGCCTGGTGGAGGACACATACAGAAAGAGACATGTGTTCTTCACATGGATTCTGCTTAATTCCTGGTTTCTCTGGCTAGGGATAGAACTGTGTGTGTGTGTGTGTGTGTGTGTGTGTGTGTGTGTGTGTGTCTGTGTCATACCCATACTCAGGTCCTGGTTGTCTAAGGTAGAGCTGTAGGAACTTCTGCCAGACCAGGGGAAGGATGGGGTGGTCAGGAGGCGTGGCTAAGGCCTGACACGCCCAGCGGTACACCTGCAGCCGCTGCAGAGATGGTGCTACTGGCAACTTCAGCTTCTGCTGCGCCTTCTGGCTCAGACACAGACAAACGGTTAACACCATCTACATACAGCACGTAGGATTATGAACCAGCATTAGACCAGTCTGCTAAACACCATGGCCCTCATTTATGAAACGTGCGTACGACCTAAAACAGGCGTACGACGGGCGTACGCCGATTCCTACGCAAAGCTCGACATTTATCAATTTGGATGTGAGCGTAGGCTGCGATCAAATCTCACGTCTGGTCTGAACTCGTGTACGCAAGTTTCTGCGTCAGCGTGGCCTTGCAGTGCAGCATATAATCAGTTTAACAGGAGAAGGAGAAGTCATCAGTTGATCACTTATCAGCAAAGGCAGATCTGGCTCTTTTAGAAGACCTCTATGAGCCGATACAATAGTGCACACGTACTCACACGTGCCACGGTGGAGCGCTCCATCGGATTGTTTAAGGGCAGATGGCTCGCATCAGTGTGGGGGGGGGGCAACATTGTTTTAGCCTGTGGGGTTCTGCACAACATCTCTCAGGGAAACTGGGTGCCATAAATGTAGCGATGGAGCCAGATGACCCGATGCCCAGAGAGCAGTGTCCAGAACAGCCCCAACTGAAGGAGACAGGATATTATTATCCCTCGCTTTTAAAAGGTAGCCTATAGTGCTATGTTTGGCAATGATATTCATAGGCTACAGGAAACATGACGATGCACAACATTTTTATTTATTATTCATGTTTTTATTTCTATGTCGTGAACGATTTATTTCTGCCATTGACCGAGTTATTTCGGCTTGTTTTCCCAGCCCCTCTGCTGTCAGGAGACAGGGTCGTGGTGGTGGTCCAGCACGGGGGCGGAGGACACACGCTTTCCCTCAGCTGTTGTCTCGTTCTGACTCATGAAAAAAAACACGAGTAAAATAACACGGCATAAACTCCGCTACCGTGTGTTTATTTAAATATAGGTACACCATGTAGGCCTAAGAGATTGCTATAAGCCTGTATATTACTATTAGGACTATAGAAAATGCGTCAAGGATGTATAAATTAAATAGGCTAAACTTCAGCTGGTGTCCGATTTACTACGGCAACACTGTTGACCGCATCAGTGATCTCTTTCCATTCCGCATTCTTTCTACAGCCTTTAATAACAGTTTTCAGGCTGCCAAATAGTACACACGTTAGTGCAAATGAACCAGAGATATCAGGGTTTCAAGCTCCACCTCTGAAAGGTTTCGCTTCTCAGCCGGATTACGTCTCGCCATGTCGTAAATTGTAGGGGCGAGGCCTCAAAACCCAGAATATATTGGGGCGTGATATTTAAATGACGATCGTTTCCAGCCGCCGCATTTATCAATGGACGACCATTCTCACGCTCTGATTGGTGTGATACGAACGTTTCATGAATCCCACGTGAAGCCTGTCGTAAGACGATTTCTGCGCTCATATCTGCGCTGGTTTCTACGTTAGGTTGATAAATGAGGGCCAACGTCACTGCCTTTTGACTTTTCAAGGACTCTATATGTTTAGTCAAATGTCCTACAGTGAAAAGTGGGGCATTTTGTCCTCCACTGTGTCCTGTATTGTGAAATGTTTTGTAAATTGTCAATGCCAAGTGATACTGAACGCTTGCTGAAGCAATCCCAATATTTCCACCTCAACCAATGTATAACTTCTTGCATATGTGATTGTATACCTTTAAGGCTTGTTCTGGGGAAATGTTGGGCTCTGACAGGAGCTCATTCTCAACACAGGGTCTCAGCTGAGAATCCTCCTCAAACACGCTCTCCATATTCAGCACCAGCCAGGCGAACCAGACCTAAAAACACACAGAGACAACACCTGTCAGGACTGAGAACTTTACTTATATGATCAAGAGTAGTTGCACGTACTATTGGTACTTTGGAGAACCTTACCTCCGCGCTCAGGGATTGGCCCTCTATGAAAGAGGGTGTGGCATTTCCAGCAATCCAGCCAACCAGAGAGGAGAGCAGACCCCGATCTCCATGGTAACCCAAGGCATTCTGCATGAGGAATGAAATGGAAAACTTTACAGTTATTGCTGGTGTCACTGTGCTTGTTCAGCCTTATTCAGGGGTCTTAGCTCCCTAAAGTTTTCCTGAAACATTTTGAAGTTGGCATGCTTCTTTATACTTTCACAATATACTCACTAATGATACCAGATCAATTTCCATTCATAGCTTAATGGGTTAAAAGTGATTGCTCAGCACCCTTACCACCAAGTTCTTGCTGTAATATGCGACCCATTAATGTTAATATAATATTTATCTTCATACTGTTACTGAAGGCAGTTTGCAGTGCTAAATTCAGCATCTGCACCTGTGAGACCTTAAAGAGTCCCTAAATAATGCAAACCTCTAACATGACTGAGTAAATACCTTATGCTGTTGGTACAGAAGTTTCTGCACACAGTCCTCCTGATGTTGTGTGAATGCTGCACAGCAGATCTGATCCATGAGGAACAGGACTGTTTTGTCCCGGTACCACAGGTTCTGCTGAGTCAAAATCCCCACCCAAAACTCCAGCACCGCAGCAGCACCGACACGACCGGGTTGTGAGCTCTCCACCACATGACTCTGGAAGATAAATCACACACATGGTTATTTGCCAGCCTTTTTCAAACCATTATAAGAATCCTGGATGTTAACAATTTTCTGTGATGACCGAAATACATCTTTATGATAAAAGCTTGCTGAGCCAAACCTGAATGATACTGTTCAGCAGTCGGACATTGTCTCCATAGATGGTTCCTGTGAGGAGTGGTGCTACCCGGTGAGTGACCTGCTGTGTCACACCTTGAGGACACACGCTGTCGTACTGCAAGAACAACTGGATACAACTTACAAACCTGGCATAAACAGAGGGACCACAGTAGAGGCAAAAATAAGCATTGAAGATACAGTAGCTAGTAAAATAAATATATTTTATGGGCTGTGTGTATGTAAGGATGCATCTTTCTTACTGAAGGTTGTTGAGCAGGTAGAAGCTGAGAGGGTAGGTTGGGGGTAGGATGTTGTCCAGAAGATGCACAGCAGCTCTCAGGTGGCGAGACTGAATCAGACTCTTCAACAACCCGACTCCATCGGTACAAAAGTGTTCTAGACTAGAACAAAAACACAGAACGGAAAACACAGGAGATTAGAGATTAATTTCATTCAAATGCTACATATCAGGCTTTGGGTAAGTGAGTACAAACCTATGCCCCACTGTTGTCATGGCGATGGACAGGTAGCATCCAATAGGGATGCCTGCTTTTACAGCCCTGATAACAGAGTGCATGCTGGGAGTGTGTGTAAGCTCTGGAGGTGGGTTGGAGGATAAAGCTGGGACCGACCAGGCTCCTTTAGGGTTCTGGGAATTGCCATGGAGCTTCAGCCTTAGCAACAGTTGCCAAGCCCATTGACTAAAGGATGCTTCAGGAGATACGCCCAAACGAAGGACACTGGCAAGGTAAGACACCTGAAGGGAGGAGATAAGAGAGAGAAAGATGGACAAACTAGCCATGGTGGTTCACACTAAACGTCTGTGAGCAAAGAGTGGATGTGTCACCTGTTTGATTCCCTCTGATATGAGGCCACTGTACGGTTTGTCAGTTAGGTACTTTTGATAGGCTTCAGCCACCAGCAGAGCCACTTCACTGTGGAGAGATGACAACAAGGCCAAGGAGCCATCCTGCAAGAGGAAACAGGTTGAACTACAAACCCACAACCATACTCAAGACATCTGGACACATCATATTTAATGAATCAGTGACTACCTGTGTGTAACCCCAGTTAAGACCCTCCAGTATAACGCAAGCCAGCCGGTTCTCGACGGCAGACAGAGGATGCTGGAGCAGCCAGGCTCCAATCACACATATTTCCTCTGGCCGTGGCCGCCACAGACTCAGAGGCAGCTCTTTGCACAAGTACAAAGCCACCTAACACACACATTCACACAAATGTTTATACAGACAAAACAAAAAGGCATGAGTTTGAGATGAATGCCAAATAAGATATTTTCCTCTCAATGTAGTCGACTACATGCAGTTAAGTCTTAATAGCATAGCAATACCAACCATTCCCACACTTTGTATGGTCTCTCTCAGTCTCTCCAAGAGCACAGAGATAACGTGGGGATGGGCTGTTGCTATGGTAGCCAGCAACTCCCTCCCCACTTTAGAGTACGTTTCTCTGGTAGACACGCTCACATAAGACACCTGGAGCAAAAATAAGAAAAGAGATGTCAAAGAATGAGATACATACTGTATGTTTTCTAACCAAGGGAACCAGGGTGATGAATCTTTTATCAGTGTTATACATCCTTGTTTTCTCAATGCCATGCCATCCTACTATTTTTATATTGGTTACTTTTGGTACTCTATATGAAAAACACAGTGTTTTATTTGATGTAGTCTACAGTATATATAGTATCTAAGTAATGCAGTAGCTTTGTAGGACATCTAAATTATGATACGTCTTTATTTTGTACATGCATCTTCTAGTATTTTACCCCTACATCTCCTTTTCATACCTGGTACATCAGCAGAGTTATGGTTGTGATGAATGCGGGGTCAGCGTGCTGAGTCGGTGTAGCCATGTGTGCCAGTGCGGTGAGGAGGGAGATGCCATCAGAGCTGTTCACTTCACACAGCCAGTGCTCAAACCTGTCCTGGTGCTCTGTGTCTGGCACATTCAATTAAATATGACGATGGCAAATGTCAACATCAGACTGAGAAGACTAATAGAACACACACTTTTGAAGCTGGTTTTAAAATCCTGATGTAATAGATATGATGTATGTATTAGAAATTGAGTTTAAGTAGTTTGAAAAAAGTTTAATTCAAATGTTTTTATCTTAACTTGTGTAATACCAAATTGTGTTTAAGATAGATGATGCTGAGGGGCCACATCTAAAAAGTTACATTTTTAGGATTTGAAAGATAATGTCGGTGCAGGTTAGGAGTGTATAATGGTACCTCTAAGAGCCTGAATGCAGGAGCGTGTGTCACTAGCAGAGCCCAGTGTTTCCAGTCCTGCTGTCTCTGCACACTGCATAACATAAAGGACCCGCCACAGCATAGAGCTGGACAGAGTCCCATACGGCATCTCGGACATAAACAACCAAATGCCCAACCTATAAGAGACGACCACAGAAAATAAATGTGAAGCTCATAAAATAAATAATTTCCAGTTAAAACAGAAACTTGAGGCCAATTCCTCACCTTTTGTTTCTGAGTACGTGTAAAACAGCTCTGAGGAAAAGATTGTCATATTCCAACTGCAGTTTGTCCAAAGACAGAGAGTGTCCATGAGAGCTTGATCCACCAGCCCCATTTACACTCACATATTGGGCCCAGTGATCACTGACGTAACACACTGTCATTCTGAGGAAAAAGAGACAAAACAACATTATGAATAATACATGTTATATACTGTATATTTGTATAGTTTTACTGTATATCATTAGTGCACTGACCGTATGATGTGTCCTATACGTTTAACTAGCTGCCTGTATCGTGCCCTGTTGTAGGTTTGCAATCCAAGAGTGAGAATTTCAATGAGCGAGGAGGCAAAAGCAAAAACACGCATCATCTTCTGACTGGAACTGACCTGGGGTTCATATACACCTGGAAGGAAATACTTTGTCAGTTCATAAAGTGAGTGATACAAACAGGGGGGAGCAAAGAGTTTCTGGACCCTGTACATAGGAATTCTCTATGTGCCCCTCTCATCCACGGCTATTAATTTCAGAATCTTTGTGGGGCCTCCTCGCATGAGGCCCCTGTATACTCAGACAGACCGACAGACAGACAGACATACCCTGCTTGCTCATCCCCAGCATGTGTGAATAGAGCTGCTGGAACGGGAACTGGGTCAGCAGAGAGATCAGATCCTCCTCACAGAGCAGCAACCAGCTGCTCTCTGGCTCCTCATCCTTAACACAGAGAAGGACAATGCCGTTAGAGGCTAAATGATCACATACTGGACTCTTAACAAAATAAGTCATGACAGTCTCTATTTTACACTTGTTGAAGCTGCTTTAAGGCAGGATGCAAAAGTGGAGGCTGCTTACATTTTATATATATATATATATAAAATGGTAAGAACAGTTTTTTTTGTTTTTTTAAAGTAAAAGTTTTAAAAATACACACAACACAAATACAAAAAAATATACACCAAAATGAAATTACAGTATCTTATGTGTTATGTTATGATTTTGAAAACGAATGTTTCTTAAAAGCTTCCCAAAACAAAGTGGTTCCTCTGCAACATAGTGTATTAATTTAGCCTAATCTTTTAGATAATTATTTGTTTTCAAACAGTGATGTAGGAGTTTTGTTTCTTTTCTCAACATGCAGTCATTGCCTTAGAGTCTACACATACCTCCTCTCCCCCTTCATCCACTAATGTCCAGTTGCCAGACTCAGGTCCAGAAGCAGCAGAGCTCTGGCTCTCACATGGCTTCAGATGTCCCAGAAACTCTGACCGATGTCTGAGTCAAAACACAGAAGCCACTGGTTAGAGATGTGAGGTTTTTTTTTTACCCTGAAAAAATGACCTGGACTCTCAAGGAAAAACCAAAGACATAAAGCTAGAGTGTACAGTCCACAGTCAGTGGGCAAGAAAGATTCATTGAACAAACTTGAGGAATGTTTGAACAGGCAGCTAGACTTAGAGAAGCGGATATCCTTCCTTTACAATGTTCTTCAGAACATCAGAACATAACCGCCCCTTCACCTGAGGTTTACAAGCGTGCCTGGGAGTGACGCTGGGTCAACAAATTTCCAATGACATATGGGTCAAACGTTTACAATATGTTCACACATGCTCTATAAATGCCAGATGCTGTCTAATACAGTTTAAAGTGCTGCACAGGCTGCTATACTACTCAAAATAAAATATTTCTCCCCTCGCCACTTTAACCCACAGTTGTGCATTTTGCCCTAAAAGCTTCTGGATCGAAATATTCAGAATCTTCTCCAATATTCTAAAAACATCACTGGAGCTAGACCGAAGAATGATAATTTTGGGATTTTCTGAGGCATCTAATTAACTAATAAACCGACTGCTTCTCAACAACACTTTGTCTCTTATGGACTAATAGTGGCAAAAAAACCTCATACTTCTGGAATTCTGGAAAAAAGCTGAAGTTCCGCCAGTGAAACTGTGGATTTCAGAATTAACAGACACATTGCACTTAGAATGTTAGGTTTATCTTGACGGATAAACAGGAACAATTTTCAAACATATGGTCACCTTTTATTTTGTACCTCGATCAACATACAAACTGAACACAAAAATCACAAGTAGTGCTGGATGGGCGGGTTAAGGGGTTGTTAGACTGGAGTTATATATATATTTTTTTCCTTCTCCCCTTTCTCTTTTTTTCTTCTTTTCCATTCTTCATTAATCTGTACTTAGCTTGTAAAATATTTGTAAAAATTGAAGCAGTTCCATATTGCATATAAATGTCAAGACTTATGCACAAATGCTTTTAATAAAAAATATTTGAAACAAGAAAGTAAGAAATTGCTAAAGGGGCATTTACCTTGCAGGCGACATTAGGATGGCCAGAGCTTGCATAAAGTGCTGTACTCCACAGGTGTTCCTCCAAACTTGGATCTGAAGCAGAAATTGGCAAGACAACTCCAGTTAGTATGTATAACCATTGACATGACAGCAATAAATTAAAAACGGCAGTGTCCCTAACTAACCTGAAGAAAGGGTGCAGCCCACTTGCCCAGCCCGGCAGGACAGCACAGAAGATGGCACAGCAGGTACAGGTGCTCTCCTGACCCTCCAACATGCAGCAGGACTGCCACCTGGAGAGTGGCCCAGAACCATGTGAGGAAACACAACACCAAAAAACCTCAACCAATGAAACTTGGGAGTAAGAAAAGTGGTACAGTGTTTGTTTGTGTGTGTGTACCAATCTCTCCAGCCAGTGATGGATGTCTGTCTGGAACTGTGTGTCATCCAGGACTCTACGTGTGAAGCTAAACAGGACACTGACGGCCTCTTTCAAGGGTTGGAGAGAACAAGGCTCGGTTTTGCTGCCAGAATAATCTGATCACAAAAACAAACACAAAGCTGATGTAGGGTATGTACTTAACATTAGTATTATGCATGAGAGACATGTTTTTAACAGGCATGTTATGGCCACTTCAAGGCAAGTAGAATGTATAAGTCTCTAACCTTTTAGTAGACGATACAAATATGATTCCACCTGGAGGCGTGACAGCAGAGCAGTGTATGCATGTAGCGCCACCTTCTGATGGAGCAGCTCACTGCGAGCTTCAAACATTCTCCTGAGCTCAGCCAGCACACTCTGACTGAACTCTGCCTGCTGGAAGCGATGATACCCACACACCTTAGATTGATCTGCACATACACCCTGTCAGGAAGAAATTAAAAATGAAAAGTGTCCTTACAGCAGAAGATTTTAGTTAATAGTTTTCTCTCCACACTGTATTTCTGCTTTTTGTTTTAACCACTACACCTGAAGTGTAAGCTGTTCATCTTTGAAGCTCCAGAGACGATTCTGTGTGCTCTTGCAGTCAGAAGACTGTGTATGTAACTGTGTGTGCGACTGGGTCAGCTGTCTACGACAGCGCCAGTAGTTCTGCAGCAGTTCGGTCAGTTCATGGTTCTCCTGCCGGGCTAGAGCGCAGAACTGGGCTGTACACACTTCAACACCCTCTAACCAAGCTTGCAAACCTCCGCCGGGCTCCCACACACTCAGCTGCTCCTGTGAGAATGGCTGCAGAAAAAAATAAACATCAGGTGAGAAAGGTTATCTCATATGTTAATGCATGTGTATATGTAAGGATACAATGATTTTAGTTACATAATATGTTATTATCTGGGACAAAATCAAATATCACATTATATTGACCAAATACCTATACCTAATGTAAAGGGATGACAAATTTTTTAGAGAAAGAAAATCACTTATAATGTGGATACCGTGACCAAACAGGTAGCGGCAATTATTGTTCACACAGCTAGAACAGTCTGATAAGTTGCAGTTTAAAAGCAGGAAACATAAATTCCGCTTATATCGTCACAATACAATAACCATACAACAGCTATTTTCATGTTAATAAATTCGGTGGATTTTCAGTTGAATAGATTGAAACGTCTGCGGAAATGGTGAATTAATGTGCAATTGTATTAGAAAAGTTAGCTTATGAATATTATTTTGCCACCACCAATACATTCTCAATCTTTTAGGAACTTTGAGTCAAATTATAATGCGCTCACTTTTAGATGTTGTTTCAGGGGAAAGACATTGACAACCTTTCAATATTGAGTTGTTCGACAACACATAAAATGTACCAGTATGTATAATTAACACTGTAATTAAACCCATTCAGTGATTTCCCATTTGAAAAACCCCACAACTGTACTTGTATATCTAACTTAATGTTATCTTCTGGTGAATGAGATTACCTGAATTTCTGGAGCTGTCTTGGGTAATTCTGGGTAGAGTTTGCTCCCAGAAAGTTCAGCTACAGACTCCAAAGGCTGCAAACTTGGAGGGGAAGAATCTTGCTCAGGAAGTGCCAACACTGCAGGTCCCTTTTGCCTACTTTTCACAGCTTCTTCACAGAGCTGCATCACGGGCCCCTCCTCCAGTGTTGGAAGAGAGGGGTACAGTGCAGGGGCACTCGGGGCTTTTGGGATCTGAAACTGAGTTGAAACACCAGGCGGATTCCACGACTGTGTGTCTTTTCCCAACTCAGGGGTCTGTGCTGCACCTTTAAGTTCACCCCCATGAGCTGCCTCTCCACCATCCTCCTCTTCCTCGTCTTTTGTCTCTGTCAGATGCACTGTATCCTGTGATGGCAGAGATGACTGTAAAGTCTTATCTAACAATGATGTGGATAAAATATGTGATGAGGAGGTCTGCTGTTTCTCAGAGGGCAGATTTGATGGCTGTGCTGTGGTCTCAGGGGGCTGGACAGGGTCCTGCTGCTCCTCCACTGGCTCCTCATATGGCAGACTGAGGGGGATGTCAGTGAAGCCAGAGATGGAGGCCTCATCACAGACAGCTGAGGGAGCTGTGGCTCTTTTGTCTTCCCCTCCCTGCTTCTGCTTCCTGACCAGCTGAAAACATAAAACAACAATTTGAGAAAAAAAAAAAACTATTTTCCTTGGTTATCCCAGCGATTAACTCGGTCTTTTAAAATCAAGCTTTTTTTTTATTTATTTTTTGGATCCTGGGCCTTAATGTGAGATTTTCCAGTTTGCTCCCAATTGCTAAATACATAAAAGTGTGTTGCATGGGATACTAGAATTGTGAGAAGAAGTATGTAACTGTATTGCTCTGTGATGGACTGGAGATTTCTGTCCTGCCCCCAAAAGAAGAAGAATGACAGTAAAGGACTTGTTTAATCACCTGAGATGTTCCACTGGCTTTTGCCTTGGTCTTCTTTGGTCTTACAGCCTCCATATTCAGTGTCTGCTCACATCAGCTTTTTCCACAACTCAGATCACACTGACAAACAGCTGACTGACATGTGGAAACGATGCTGATCAACTGACAACAAACACTCCTGCTACATAAACCGTATCCACACAAACAACAACCATTAGCTGGAATAGCTAGCGAGGTCTATCCTGTGATAAGCAGCTAGTGGCTGGCTGTGCTGTCAAGATAAACATTTGTCACGGGTTGTAAACAAAACACTCTTGAATGGCCCGTTGAGAAAAGTCGCTGGCGGAGGATAGCAAGGCAAACACTAGCATAATATCCAGATGATATACTTTTGGAAAACTAAATCAGTCCCTGCTGATTAAACAAATTTCCACGTTAATGTTACATCTGAAGACGCTTTACCAAAGCTAAGCTAAGCTAAAGCTTAACGCGTAGCTAGCTGTTAGCTCGTTACGTTACGTCTTTCTCCTTAGTTATCTATTCACCAGCGGCTACACGTTTCCCGTATTTTTGTTCACATTATCAAAAGATTTCCACTCGTCGAGTGACATGAGGCCGTAGCCCTTATGGTGGTCAGCTGTCATTTGTTTTGTTTGTTCAGGAAGTCCGCAATGACAATATTTGATCACGTCACTACTCCACCTCTCTACGGAAAGCCAGAGAGCCCAAACTGAAGATTACGTAAACACACCAAAAGTCACATTGGCAGTTTTCTGAAAGGTTGCGGATTCATTTCACTTATGAACTGCTGAATGTAATATAATTCATGAATTCATACTCATTCAGAAAGTCTCATTGATATCAAGATATCATTTGAGGTACTTCTATTTTACTATTTCCATTTTATGGTACTTAATACTTCCACTACACTACATTTATATACACTATATTGTATGTATTAAACGTTTTACTCCACTGTATTTATTTGACAACTTTATTTTCTAGTTGCTTTGCAGATTTTAATTATTAATACAAAGTAAATCAACTATAAAGATGATGTATTATTTATTTATTATTATTACTTCTTCCATCACTGTACAAGATCCACACACACACACACACACACACACACACACACAGTTTCCCCCAGTTCAGAGTTGGTTTAATATGAATGCACATCACAAGTCATGAGTCACAGAAAACATTTATTTACAAATGTATATTATAATGATTTTTTTTTAAAACAAACATTTCCCTTTAAAATGCATTTACCTGTAAGCCTGTAAGCATTTTATCATGATCATTTATCATAATTATAGCTGCAGCTGACGTGACCAGCCATCCTCTATTCCATGATACTACACACCAGATTGTATTGTATCTCCAGCTGCTCTCTGACATTTTCACATACATGTGTGTCACAATCATGACATACTCTTATAGCATCCAGCCAACACTTCATCCAACATGTCACACAGTCAGTCAGTATGCTAAATAATTTCATTTAGAAAAATGACATGCCAGATGGCATGCTAGACAGAGAAGGAGAAAGGAAGAGTTAGGCATGAAAAAGTACTGAGTTACTGGTAGATGAAGCAGTTCATAGGCTTAATATATAATTTTAAAACTCACATTGTGTATCATAATATACTTCTCAAAAAGACATCACTGAAGCTAAGGCAGTGAAATAGAGTGCTGTTTGTACAAACATAGATAAGATGGTCACTGCTACAGTTTAACAACATTCTCTGCTAATGGATTTAAATCATTTAACTGCTGTATTTCTTGTGGTTAAAGTTGTAAATACACTACACATATCTTAAAGTTCTATGGTCACAAAACAGTGTTAATAAGGTTAGAACAGTATTACTACACAATTTAACACAATAGCTGTAACTCTTGTGCTTACAGAACACTTATGTGTACACTAAACCTGAAGACCATGACCATGCTTGATATGTTCTGTTCTCCCAAACAGTTGTAAATTTCCAGTGGCAGAGTTTTAGCTCATTCAAATGACAACTTCCATCCTCTACCTTCTGCTTCAGTCTATTCATTTAAGTCATTTAAAGGCACATAAGTCTGAGCATGGTGAAGGACTGTTAGTAGGGCATGTGTTTGCCAGAGGTTTGACAGACTGTTTGCTTTTTATGGAGGGTTGGTGAAGGACTGTAGGGTGGAGTTATCTGGACTTCCGTGTCCTGGCTGTGTAATGTGTGTAAAGGAAGTTGTTCTTGCTTGTATGTGTGACTGGGCGCCTCGCTGTAGTCCTCAGGTGTGTGGTGAGTGTATGCTTGACTTAGAGCCAAGCTGAGGATCTCTGTCTTTTCCTTGTAGAAGCGCAGCTCTATGCCTCGCCGCCGGGCCAACACCAGCTCCCTCTGCGCCACCTGCAGTTCCTCCACGAGTCGCCCCGGTAACCTCTGCTCCCGTCCGAGCCAATCCAGAGCCATGCTGCTGCGCATGTACTCATCAAGTCCTCGCTGAGAGTAATAGGAAATCACACTCTGAGGGGGAGGAGAGAACATTAGCAATCATCAGTTTGTAGCAGCAGATATACTGATTATGTTCTTGGCAGGACCTGTACCTGTCGAGAGCACTGCCTTTCCCTCAGAGCCTTCAGTGTCCCGTTCCACTGCAACAACTGGAAAATTGTCATCATCTCCTACACAGGGAAAGGGGGAGAAAGTGGGTTAGAATGAGATGGGTGGAGAGAGAGAGAGAGAGAGAGAGAGAGAGAGAGAGAGAGAGAGAGAGAGAGAGAGAGAAAGTCTTGTGCAACCCCCATGAGTAATGACTTGAATAACAAACCCAAACATCGAGCTCTGTGTACGTAGGTCTGACAAAGATAACATATTATGTGGCTTCTTCTTGAACCCACACCTAAACTGTGGATGATTGGTTTGAAAGGTTATTGTAAATCTTTATGCACCAGGTAGGTTTCACCCTGATTTATAAAACACTGTCTGGCTAAACAACTGCCATGTGTTAAGAGCTAGTGACAATAGTGTTAAACAGAGAAAGTATATACATTAACTGAACTTGACCTCATAATACAAAGATGGAAAACATGACACAAACGTTATCTGGGGTCGAAGTCCATGTTGTATCTGCTGGCCTGTTTGCTCTGTTTCCAACTGTGCATCTGCCCTATGCTACTTGTTAACGGTCCTGTACCAAACTGCAGACTGCATGTATAAATGATCTCAAGCACTGACAGCTGCATACCTCATTGTTAATGATGTGTGTGCAGAGATTTTAATGTACTGTATGTGTGTGTGAATACATTCACTTGTCTGTGTAGGTAAATGTGTGCACGTGTGGAGGTGTGTGTATTACTTGGAAGCTATTCATCTCTGTGAGCCATGGAATGATAATGAACCCATTTCCTCCTACTAATAACCCTCTGTCTGCAGACATATGCTTATTTACACAAAGGTAGAAATATAAGGTGTTTCATACCATGACTCCCTGCTGCAGTCTAACTGAGAGTGAGATGGAATGGGAATACATTAGCAAAAACATACTAGAGGGGTAATGATAACAATGGAGGGTGGAATAACCACCCAGTGGTGGTGATTCCTGTTATGTTTGGCTTAATAATTCCTAACTAGGTAAAACGATAATGCATAAATTCAGGGTCTATTAGATATACACTTTTTAAGTTCCCTTCACAGACAAGTACCTCTTCACAAAGCCTGAATCCTTTGAAGTAAATCTTTCATACAATTACTACATGATTTAAAAGCACAGCTACAAGAACATTTAGCAGAATAGGCCTTGGCTTTATGTTTTACCTGGAACTCAAGCATGGTCCTTCCTATGTAGGAGTGGAGCAGCAAACTGTAGGTTCCTATACTGGTGCTTGAATCACAAGCATCTTCTATAGAGACCTTTACAGAGACAACAGTGCAGGTCAGCATTCATGTTGAGACTAAGTTCTTGCAATAAGGTGCAATACTGTGTGTTTGCACTGGCTCACACTCACAGCACTGTCTGTGGCCGCCTGTTGTAAACTCTGAGTGATGAACTGAGGATTAATACGTCGACACGGCAGCTCGTTCACAAGTGAGTTCATCAGGGCCACACGAGCTGCATCCCTCCGAGCCTCTGCCTGAGTGTCACACACCTGTGGATGAGGAGATGATGAATATGAAGGGTTAAAATGTCAAAAGGAGTGCAAAAGAGAGGGAAAGATTTATGAAACACTGCAACTTTAATCAGAAATCTCTGTCAGTCTGCTGATATGTGTGAGCCGAGGGTTGACTAACTTGAGTCAATAAGTCCTGTCTGAATATGGGAACCCACTCTTAGTTAAATTATGATGATTTTACACTTCGTTTGAGCTAATCATGGGATCAGAACTTAAATCACCAATGAGATTAGAACATTAGAGGCATTCACAAATAACCAATCACATGCCTTCTCTGATCCGGGGGCAGCTGTCTGGGTCACAATGAGCCCATTGAGAGGCATTTTTGGATTTAAACAGAACATCAATTTGAAACAACCTTAAAAATGTGTGTGACCGTGTGTTTATTCCCACTGAATGACATTCAAGTGTTGCTAGTGAGCACTTACCTCTGAATGTGAAAGTTGATGTAATGCAACAAATGCTTTTGCTCAGAAAAACAACAGTTTGTAAGAAAGTGTGATTCTGTGGCTGTTATATTTTATAATTTAGTTGATTTGAGTTGATCTGTTCTGTGCTGCTGCAGCAAAATGAAGAGAAGCAATTGGAGATTAAAGCTGCGAGCAGCGATGGACGGGCCCTCGCGCCTCTGCGCACGTCGGGGTTACCGGCGGACGCCGCTCCTTGCGACCGTGCATTTGCGCGGCACTCAGACGCCACAAACCGTCACCAATGAAAAGGGAACTCCCCGCCGAATTCAACGATACCTCACACAAGACTCTACGTCATACGGTTCATTAGCTGTGAAGGGGGCGTGGCTAAAGCATAGGGGGCGGGTCCAACCATCACCAATTAAAAATGAAGCCTCTGCTGAGATGAATGATACCTCACACAAGACTCTACCAAAGCCGGTCTACGGAAAGCCGTTCCACTCCCTTTCCAGCCCCATTGTACCGGATTTTGGTTGCAGTTCCACCAGAGTTCCACTGGGGGTGATCGCGGTCCAGTGCAAAATGAATGGGACTCTATGGAGCTAGACGGCTAAATGTGTCTCTTTCGCCTGATTGTCGTTGAGAAACTTCAGATTTGATTGTAGTTTTTGCAAGTTCAACATGGGTTATTGGTCGAAAGTTGAATGAACGAGTACTTATGTCCTTTTGTAGCCCATAACACGCTAGCATTCTGCTAATGAATGCTGATTGGTCAGTGAAGGACTGATTACGATCGGAGATCCCGCTTGACGGCATCCCGTATATGTGTATGACGTCATTGACATTTTAAAAGTCTTTTTAGAACAAAAAAGCCACTTTAAAAAAAATCTAACACACAACTGTGTATTTTCTTAGCCTCCTCTTTCGAATGCAACATTCAAATTACTAGACAAAAAATTATATCCTGAGAAAAGTGGGTTTTGAGGGGTATAGCTCCATAGAGTCCCATTCATTCTGCACTGGCCTGTGAGCGGCCCCTATATGGAACTCTGGTGGAACTGCAACCAGTTCAGAAGCCGGAAGTAACGAGGGAGTGGAACTTCTTCCTATATTGGAAATT
This sequence comes from Perca flavescens, assembly GCF_004354835.1. NCBI lineage: Eukaryota > Metazoa > Chordata > Actinopteri > Perciformes > Percidae > Perca > Perca flavescens. The sequence continues at coordinate 16,646,328 of NC_041335.1, read as the reverse complement.
CTTTGACTCTACCTTAAATGGGTCATCATGTATGAAAGGGGGCGTGGCTTGTAATCAGGGGTGCAGTACTACGCGCCCCTCTGTGCTTCCGTTGGAGCAGTCACCCCTCATAGTCTAATAATCACGGTGTCTGTTCCCCGACTCAGATCGGTTAAATCAAAGGTAAACAAAAGATGCGCTATACTTAACAACCTAATTGGAATTAAAACGACTGCAACGATAGAAGAAAATAGGAAAATTAGATGTGGACTATTAAATATTAGATCTCTGTCTTCTAAAGCATTATTGTTAAACGAGTTGATATCAGATAATAACATTGATTTATTTTGTCTTACTGAAACCTGGCTGGGCCATGAAGACTATGTTAGTCTAAATGAAGCCACTCCTCCCAGTCATATTAATACTCAAATTCCTAGAGGCTCAGGCCGAGGAGGGGGAGTTGCAGCCATCTTTGATGCAAGCCTGTTAATTACTCCTAAACCTAAATTAAATTATAACTCCTTTGAAAGTCTTCTCAGAGTTTTTATCATGTTTAGTCCTTAAATCAGACCAAGTACTTATTGTAGGTGATTTTAATATCCATGTGGATGTTGACAATGACAGCCTTAGTACTGCTTTCAACTCATTACTGGATTCAATTGGTTTCAGTCAGAGTGTGCACAAGGCGACGCACTGTTTTAACCACACCCTTGACCTTGTGCTGGTATATGGTATTGAAATTGAGGATTTAATAATATTTCCGCAGAATTTGGTATTAACAGATCATTCTTTAATCACTTTCGAATTCTTACTACCTGACTATATTACATTAGATAAAAGCTTCTACACCAGATGCCTATCTGACAGTGCTATAGCTAAATTTAAAGAAGATATTCCAACAGCATTCGACTCTATGTCATGCCTTAACATAACAGAGGACCTCTATGTTAACCTCAGTCCCTCTCAAATTGATACATTTGTAGACGGTGCTACGACTTGCCTACGGACGACCTTAGACTCTGTTGCTCCCCTGAAAAAGAAGATGACGAAGCAAAGGAAATTAGCACCTTGGTATAACTCCCAAACTCGCAAATTAAAACAAATCTCGCAAAACCTTGAATGTAACTGGCGTTCCACAAAAGTGGAAGAATCCCGTTTGGATTGGCAAGAAAGTCTCAAAACCTATAGGAAGGCCAGGTCAGACTATTACTCATCACTAATAGAAGAAAACAAGAACAACCCAAGGTTTCTTTTCAGCACTGTAGCCAGGCTGACAGATAGCCACAGCTCTACTGAGCCATCTATTCCTCTAGCTCTGAGTAGTGATGACTTCATGAGCTTCTTTAATGATAAAATTATAACAATTAGAGATAAAATTCATCCCCTTTTGCCCTCAACTTCTAACGCTTCACCTTTAAACGCAGCGTCGCTAGAAATAACGACTAGTCTCGACATATACTTAGACTGCTTTTATCCTATAGACCTTCAACAATTAATGTTAAAGATATCCTCAGCTAAGCCATCTACCTGTCTCTTAGACCCCATCCCAACGAGATTACTCAAAGAAGCGTTACCCGTGGTAAACACTTCATTACTAGATATGATCAATATGTCCTTATTAACAGGTTATGTACCGCAGTCATTTAAAGTAGCTGTGATAAAACCTCTTCTGAAAAAACCCACCCTCGATCCTGAGGTCTTAGCAAACTATAGACCTATATCTAACCTTCCCTTTCTATCCAAGATCCTTGAGAAGGTGGTTGCTAATCAGTTATGTGATTTTCTACATAGCAATAGTTTATTTGATGACTTTCAATCAGGATTTAGAAAGCACAGAGACGGCACTGGTGAAAATTACTAACGACCTTTTAACTGCTGCAGACAAAGGACTTGTCTCCATTTTTGTTTTACTAGATCTTAGTGCTGCATTTGACATTGACCATTCAATCCTGTTACAGAGATTGGAACACTTGGTTGGCATTAAAGGAATTGCCCTAAGCTGGTTTAAGTCCTATTTCTCTGATCGATCTCAATTTGTTAATGTTAATGATAAATCCTCCAAGTACGCTAAAGTTAGCCATGGGGTTCCTCAAGGCTCAGTGCTTGGACCAATTCTATTCTCCTTATATATGCTTCCTCTAGGCAATATTATTAGGAAACACTCAATTAACTTTCACTGTTATGCGGATGACACCCAATTATACTTCAACGTCAATCAAACCAGACGAAACCAGTCAGCTAGCTAAATTTCAAGCGTGCATTAAAGATATAAAATCCTGGATGGCCTATAATTTTCTGATGTTAAACCCTAACAAAACTGAAGTTATTGTACTGGGACCTAAACACCTCAGAACCTCATTATCTAAAGACATAGCTACTCTGGATGGTATTGCCCTGGCCTCCAGCACTACTGTCAGAAATTTAGGAGTTATTTTTGATCAGGATATATCCTTTAATGCCAATCTAAAACAAACCTCAAGAACAGCCTTTTTTCATCTTTGTAACATTGCCAAAATTAGGAATATCCTGTCTCAAAACGACGCTGAAAAACTAGTCCATGCATTTGTTACGTCCAGGCTGGACTATTGTAATTCCCTACTGTCAGGTTGCTCAAATAAGTCCCTTAAGACTCTCCAACTGATCCAGAATGCTGCAGCGCGTGTTCTCACAAGAACTAAGAAAAGAGATCATATTTCTCCTGTATTAGCTTCTCTGCACTGGCTTCCTGTTGAATCCAGGATTGAGTTTAAAATCCTTCTCTTGACCTTCAAAGCTCTAAATGGTCTAGCACCATCATATCTAGAAGAGCTCCTAATACCCTATTGTCCCACTAGAGCACTGCGCTCCCAGAATGCAGAGTTACTGGTGGTACCTAGAATGGGAGCAAGAGCCTTCAGTTATCAGGCTCCTCTCCTATGGAACCAGCTCCCGATCTGGGTTCTGGGGGCAGAAACTGTAATCGCTTTCAAGAATGAACTTAAAACTCTTCTATTTGATAAAGCTTATAGTTAGGGAGTGAGGAGTTGCAGTGTTCACCTAACTGAGTTTTTCCTCGCCACTGTCGCACTGCTTGCTTTTGAGGGAATTACTGTAATTGTTGGGGCTTTGTAAATTATAGAGTGTGGTCTAGACTTACTCTATCTGTAAAGTGTCTCGAGATAACCTATGTTATGATTTGATACTATAAATAAAATTGAATTGAATTGAATTAAACATAGGGGGCGGGCCAAACCATCACCAATGAAGAAGGAAGTCTCTGCTGAGTTCAATGATACCTCACACAAGTGTTTACATCAATCGGGCCATTAGTAATAAAAGGGGGCGTGGCTTGAACATAACTTTTCATTGTTAAGGCCAAACCATCACCAATGAAGAAGGAAGTCTCTGCTGAGTTCAATGATACCTCACACAAGGGTATACCTTAAACGGTTCAAATGTTATGAAAGGGGGCGTGGCTTATGCATAGGGGGCGGGCCAAACCATGACCAATAAAGAAGGAACTCTCTGCTGAGTTCAATGACACCTTACACAAGACTTTACCTTCAACAGTTCAAATGTTACGAAAGGGGCGTGGCCTGAGTAAGTGGGCGTGGTCATATTATAGGGGCCGGCTCAGTATCACATGTAGACCACACATTCTAAGTTTCATGTAAATCGGATGATGTTTGTCATATAAGGCGCATTTCCTGTGGCCGGTGGGCGCTATGACCAAAAGTCAATTTTGGCCTGTAGGTGTCCTCAGGCCTGGACCCTTGTCCATCGTGAGAAATTTCGGGCAGATACGACAACGTACACTCAAGTTACAACAACTTCTTTGTTCATCTCTAAACACTCAAAATGGCCGCCATGCCACGCCCACATCGTCTGACGAAAAGTTTTTCTTTTAATAACTTTTCATTGTTAAGGTGTTGGGATGGTACAGACCAAGTTTCTAGTCCATCGGATGAAATCTGTAGGATGAGTTCGTTAAAGTATAGCACCTTGACTTTTAGGCCTACTTCCTGTTGCCACTAGGGGGCGCTATGACTTTAAGTAAATATCGGCCTTTATTTGTCCTCAGGGTTGGCTCTTATGAATCCTGAAAAGTTTTGAGGTAATCGGACAACGTACACTCGAGTTACACCCACTTCCTGTTTTGGCGGCAAAACGCACAAAATGGCCGCCCCGCCACGGCCACGCCCTATGACAAAAAGTTTTTATTTTAACAACTTTTGATCTTTAACTTCTTAAGATGGCACAGACTGAGTTTAAAGTTGATCGGATGAAATCTCTAGGAGGAGTTCGTTAAAGTACGACATGTGGAAATGGCCAAAATCGCACTAATTTTGAACTTTGAAATAAAAATGGCGGACTTCCTGTTGGGTTTAGGGTATGGCTCTAATGACGTTTTTTGTACATCCTGACATGATACATATGTGTACCAAGTTTCGTGAGTCTACGTTAAACGCACTCCAGGGGCTCAATTTTTAAAACTTTCTAGGGGGCGCTAGCGAGCCATTTTCGTGCGACTATTCCCGAAACCCTTAAAATACGTAAATTTCACCAGACTTGATGCGACCGCCAAATTTGGTGAGTTCTTGAATATGTTAAGCCCCTCAAAAAGGCAATTCATTTGCCGTAATAATAATAATTCCTTCAGTTTCAATAGGGCCTTCGCCGCTGTCGGCGCTCGGGCCCTAATTAGACTGTGTTTTAGGTGGAACGGTGGATCAGTGGATGGCACTGCTGAGTACTAGGTTCGATCCCCAGTCCTTTCTGTGTGGAGTTTGCATGTTCTCCCTGTGTTCGGGTGGGTTTCTGGTTTCCCCCCACCATAAAGACATGCATGCTGAGTAGCTGCTGTCATTGCCCTTGATGTAGGTACTGGCAGTCCCCAGGCGCCGGACTATGGCTGCGCATTGCTTCTAATGTTAGGATGGCTTCAATGCAGAGGATACATTCCTTGTATGTGTAAATCTACTTGGCAAATAAAATAAATATATTGTTATATTATATATATTATAGACCTTTTCAATGGAATTCCATTGCATCCTGGCCCTTATTACACTGCAACAGGAAATCAACTTGGGGCCATTTAGAATGTTTATGTTTATATCTGTGAAAAGGTCTAGTATTATTACTACTACGTATGTGTAGTAAATTCAAAACAATAGCCAAACTATCCATTTACATAGAATAACAAACTAAATTTGGTTAAATGTGTTTTTTATTACATGTACAACTGATGTTAGTGTTTCCACGGTCTCTGCAATTTCACCATCAAGACAGAAACATCAACTGCATCATGTAGCTTAAAAATACTAACTTCTAGCTTATTGCCGGTCAAGTATGTGTACTTACAACTTCACATTAAAGACAACTGGTGTCTCACTGACACATTACAGGCATCTTAGATTAAATACCAAGTGTAGGAATCATGCCATACAGCACAGATGATGATAAACCCACCTTATAGTTACCAAAGCAGCTTCCTCCAGGCAGGGTGACATAGCAGACGTATGGAGGACCAGGGGACGGTGCAGACTCATACAGCAGCAAGCTCTCTGTCTGGATGGCTACAGAACCATCTGATTCACTGGAAGAACCATTTAACCCACCTGTCTGCCTCTGCTCCCAGAAGTTATGGAGCATGACCACTACATTCACTGCACACAAATGGACACATTTCATCAGTCATGATTAACTTGTTTGTAATTGTAAAATATTTTGATAACTTTCATAAAAGGTTTCTTCTAATGTCACTCTGATTAAACCTGTGAGAATGTGTACATTTGAACATAAATATACAAGCCAGACCTCTGTAAATCAGCCTTCTCAGACAGTGTTTATTTAAGTAGAATTAGGAGCTGTAAGTGCCACCCCATAACTTATACAAATCAGCATTTTGTTACCCTTTTCTGACCCTGAAATAGGTTTGAAAGTTGCCTGTGTCCTTCACTGTGTGCTAAACTATGCCAGCAGGGATAAGTTGACTGACACTTGCAGGAATACTTTGCAGGAAATGTAACAAAGTAATGAGAAAATAATTTATTGCTTTGCCTGTTTTTGTATAATTTACGACAGTGGTTAACACAGTTTTGTAGCAATTTGATTCAAATATCTAAAACAAAGATGTGTCTATTTCCTGTTTAATTAAGTTTCTCACAAAGCTTCTCCGTTACTCACAGTCTTTGGGGCTGGTGTCGGTCTCACTCTGTGACAGGTATGACATGATGCTGTCCTCCACTTCCACGTTACTCATCTTTACTTCCACAGCTGCCTCAAACAATCAGTCCACTTGTCGCATCAAAATGGTCCATCAAAACAGCAAACATGACCCTATAAATGAGCAACCACCACCGCCATCACAGCTCAGGATGGGAACATCATAAGGAATAAGCTCAAAATCTGAAAGTCCCTCCACTCTGCCTTTCTCCCCTCCTCCTCCTCCTCTCCCGTGTGAACATCCCACCAGGGTTTCTCTTTTGAAGCGGACCACCTTTGTCACCCTCGCTGCCAATTAGCTCAGAGGGCCCCTCACTCTTTCTATACACACACACACACACACACACACACACACACACACACACACACACACACACACAGAGGTGCCGAGCTGGAATGCTGAGCCCCTCCCTTCGTGCCGTGCAGCTGGCTAATCCCTGAACAGAGCTGGACAGTTAAAGACCTCCACAAAATTGCCAAGTTGAACCACAGATGGCACAATGTACCACATTGAGGAACAAGATATATACATTTTTGTCTGTGGAAAGATATATTACTGGATGCTTCTTTTATATGAAATACCCTCAGTGCCCAGTGTGTTAGGGACAATTCTACCAAAGTGTCTAAGATGTGTGGGGGTGGTATACTTTTGACTTCACACACTAATTTGAGCCCACGGAGGCCAGGGTCTCTGTGCTCCATTCACCCGCTTCAATATGAATGGCCATTGTTCCAAGTCTGAATTCACCCGCTCTCTGAAAGCCTCTTACATATAAATGAACCAAATTCTCAGAAAGTTTTGGTTTCTTAGCTCCAAAGTCCTTTCTCATCGGTTACATGTCATGTCTCAGTTGAATCGTGGACAGAGCGAAGGAATATGTGTGCATTTCATGCTGAATGTATTGCTGCGTTCTGGAGAATGTTATGTTCCCACATGCTTGGGTCACTCTTCACTTTTGTGATTGGTTGCTGGGAGGGTGGATGTAGCTATCTATTCAAACCACCAGAATAGTTGGGAGACCTTTGAACCACAGGAGTTTAGCATAAAACGAAAGCTCTTCATGAACTTGCATTCGGTTTGATTCTTAAATCCACATTAGTCACTCTGTCAGCAATACACCCAGAATGAACTTGAAACTACAATAATGGAAACACTTACTCAAAAGGTTTCTGTCTTTTGTAGCCATCTTGGAAGTTGATATGCGAGTATCAACTTAAAAGAATGAGCTCACTTGACTAGCAAGCATGTTAAGCACAGGTGCATATAATTTCCTGAAAGAAACAAATGTTAATTTTGCTTATTTCCTAAACCAGTCTTTTCATCAAACAGAGAAAAACACACATTTTGAGTAATGTTTAAAATGATTTAATTATCAAACATACAGGTTTATTATAAGCAGTCGATATTTACATTAGACTGGATGCTGATCTTGATAGTTCACTACTGCTGCTGAATACATAGTTTGTTTTCACTCTTCTCTCGTGTATTGTAACAGTACGGCGCAGTTGAGTTGTTTTTTTCATCAACTATGATGTGTTTACAACTTTTCAGACAGAGCAGAGGAACAATGCAGCATGCATGTTAACCATACAAAATCAAATGTTGACATGAATTCTGTCTATCTCTGCAGTCCCATTTATCCCCAGAAAGAGGCGGTCTCCATACTAGATTTGATGTTATCTTGGTTTTCTCTTCTGGATTTGGTCACCAAGTTGGCTTCTCCCTTCTGCAGACGTCTCCTCTGTGCAGTCTTCTGTTGTTTGGTGAGCTGCCTCCGCACCTTCTGACGGACTACCTCCTGCAGCACACAAAAACGACAGCAGGTTACTACAGACGAATGCACGGCAGACATAACAGTATCTTGACATGTACCCATCATATTCTTTGACGAACTGCAACACAATGTGGAAGCTCTTTAGCAACACCTACAGGACATTTCAGGTTTAGTCAAAACGGTGTACTAGGATTGCTACAATGTCTGGTGAAATGTCCAAACTTCCAAGTGATCACCTTAGAGTGTTAGTATTTTGTAACGGTACTGTATTAGGGCCCTATCTTGCAACCAGCACAATTGACTTTGTACACCGACGCATGTATCATTCCTATTTTTCACCCGACGCACAGCAGACTTTTCCCTCCACAGACTCACATCGGTAAATTAGGGAATGAACTTGCGCTCCCGGGGGCGATTCAGCAAAAAGAGGAGGCATGTTCAGTGGCGCGTTATTCAGATGCTATTTTAAGGGCGCACGCTTGACCGTAATGTAGAGTGTGCACACCGCGCATACACTTTGCTTCTCTCATCTCACGGACCCAGCAGTTCCCATTTTTTTGTTGTTTTACACATTTCCATGAATCATGGATGTGTTGATGAAAAAAATGAGGAAATATTAGAGGACCTAAGGAGATGGGATGTTGAACTGCATGTGCCGATGCCACTTGACCCAAATGCCCCAGCATTTCTCCGATTGGTTTACAGAGGTGGGTAGTAACGAGTTACATTTACTCCGTTACATTTACTTGAGTACGTTTTTGAAAAGATTATACTTGTAGGAGCAGTTTTAAGTCTCTAGACTTTTTACTTCAGTAGATTTGTGAAGAAGAAACTGTACTCTTACTCCGCTACATTAGGCTACAATGAGCTCATTACTTTTCTTTTTACCTCTTTACGGGTCATTGTTTTTTATCCTCCCCCGCGTACGCCTCATTTTAATGTTTTATTTTGACAGAGAGAGAGAGACTTCCGCTAAAGGCTCTATCATGTGACTGTGTTTCACCAATCAAACGTAGTTGTGCAGTCTTCGTCACGTGACCATACTCTCTCAGCAGCGGGACGGGTTAGCTTTACTATCGTAGCAAAACAATGTCAGAATCAACCGTCGGCAATGCAGACACAGACGAGGAGGAACACCCCTGGCCTCATATTGAAAGCATGTTTACCTTAGTCAAAGTGCGAAACAGCAGCTACATTACCTTGTTCTAGTTCTACCTGCAGAGCCTGGTAAAAAAAGTATAAAGGTTTGGAAATTTGTGTTACTTGTGCTTATTTATTTTTTATTTATTATTGATTTTATTTTTTAAGTACTTGAATTTACCTGGATTATTTTAATTCAAGATTTTTTTTTTATTAATTTATTTTAATTTATTTAATTTATTGGATGAACTATAATTTGCCTAAAGATGATTATTTTGTATTTTTGTCTGTCTGATTGAATGCTTGTGTAAAAAAATAAATCAGACGTTACTCAACAGTTACTCAGTCCTTGAGCACTTTTTTACTCTTACTCAAGTAATTATTTGGATGACTACTTTTTATTTTTACTTGAGTACAATTTTTGGCTACTCCACCCACCTCTGTTGGTTTATTGCACGTTATACCCAAACCACACCTATGAGTAATGTAGCTACTTCAGACCAGCCCATTTTAGATTTGCGTCGGGCGCAAGAGTCATTTATCCCGCCCACAAAGCTACTTGCGTTTGATAATTGCGTTTCAGATTGTTAAAATAGGGCCCTTAGTGTCCTTCACTCTCACATTGACCCTTGTATAATACATGAACTGCAGACAGCTGTGTGTCTGTGTTTTACTTACTGGTGGTATGGTAGAGCAGCTCCCTATACTGCCCATTGTACCCTCACTGTCTGTCCTCATCCTCCTGTGTTCTGCCATATGTAGAAGACTGTCTGAGTCTCTGCAGGAGAAAACAAATCAATTGCTATTATGGCACATTTTACAGCAAAAATAAACAACAAAACAGTAATTCAGTGTTGGGGTGTAATTTGCATATTTTTAACCACCTTGCTTAATTTGACACAAGTGATGCTATAGTTTAGTCAAATGTATCGACCATTTCTCAAGATACCAGGCATTTGTATTCACAGACCTAGAATTATTTGTTGACTCAGCTACAGGTGGTTATGTTAACTTTCCATTGTGTTTACCTGAAGGGTTTGAATTCTTTGTTGGAGGCGGAAAGGTCTGCCAGCTCTGGACACTCATCCTCTGCCTCATTCATCTCTTCCTCCAAGTTCTTGTCTTCATCACTTCTGCCAGTAGATGTCGCAGTTCCTTTTTGTTCTTCCCCTTTTTCACTCTCGTTCTCCTTATCTTGTATGTCTGCATGTGAGTCGCTGACTTTAAGTCCTTCCAGTTCCAGCATTGCATGCTTATATTCCTCCATGTCCACACACTCTTTTTCTACCTCTTCATCTGTGGTCTCTTCGTCATCACCCTCCTCTTCGTCATCTTCCTCTTCCTCAGGTCCGGCTGGGTGTAGCAACGCAGCATCTCTCTCCAGATCCTTGGTGAAGCCACTAGCTGAGACTTCGACATCTAGAGAATAAGACCGCCTGTAGGAATAAACCGTGAAAACAAATCAGGTTTTTAAATAAATGTAGAAAAGACAATTACCATAGAAAAATATACTTTTTCTTAATGTTGGGACAAATGTTGAACTAAGTACAAGTAAATAAAATCAAGTTGTTCCATTTCACAGGGCAGACAACATAAGAAGTTTTGGTCATGGTCACTAAAAAAAAAGCTTACAGACATCTAAAAAATAAGCCCAACACATTTTTATTGTATTTGAAGGAGTTTTATTGCCACTGAATCATGAATATGAGCAGTTACCTGATATCTTTGAAGGTTGGGAAGACCGCGCTCTCGTAATTGTATCGTTTGGCAAAGAAATCTTTGATACATTTGACATCTCGGTCAAAATACCTATAAAACACAGTCAGGAAAAGGGAATAATGGATACATCTTTTTGCTTGTTTTATTAATTTTAGGTTCTTATTTATTTTTATAACAGAGACACCAACCACTCAGCATTAGGATGTGAGGTGGACACCATTTGAGGGAAGTCAATCATAGTTATGTGGTCCTGGTCGTCCAGCATGAGGTTGAACTCGTTAAAGTCTCCATGAATCAGGCCGTGATTGGCCAGTTTGACTATGAGCTCCATGAACTCATTGTACAGTGCAGGTGGATCCTGCAGCTCATGCACCTGATACCTGGAAGACATCACACAAACAATAAACACAAATTATATAAGGAACAGAGAGTAGGAAAGTGTGCTATTGCTATTGTATTATATAAAGCAAGCAAGAAGGATGGCTTGTTTACATACAGTGGATATCCATTGATGAACTCCATCACTACAGCATGTCTGTTATAGTCCACAGGTTTGGGAACAGGAAATCCCCGATCATACAACGCCTGAAAATTAGGAGATGACTCAAAAGATGCACCAGACAAAACTGGATTCCTACTGCCCATCTTATGAATTGCTAAGTGACATTTTTCTTTTTATACCACATAACTTAAATAATTTGTCTGATTTGTACCATTACCTTCATGTAGGCAAACTCCTTCATGGCAGAAAGGCGAGAGAGGTAGAGCCAGGAAATGCTTTTCCTGTGTTGGTGGTAATCTCTCTTGTTCTTCAGGTTCCTGAAGGAGGTACGACCCAATCTGTGAAGCTTCAGCGCGTACTGCTCGTTGTTTGGGCTCGCCACAATATATATATCTACAGGATGTGACCACAAACACATATTTCTATGAACATTAAAGTTTCTGACCTCGACTAAGCAGCCTGGAAACCTGACAGAGAACAGATGTTATTTACATCAACATGTAGAGAATCATTACACAAACTACAGTCTTTTGAAACACTACAGTTAAATAGACATCTCAGCATTTCTTTATGGTTATGGGTAAGAAGAAGAAAAAACAAAATCACAACAGGACTGAAAATAGTTCAATATTATTTGAAACTGTATTTCTATGAGATGAATCTGTATATACATATTAAAGACTTGACTTTGCTGGTGTGAAGCTTATTATGGTATATACTGTGCATATCAATGATAACAAACTCGTTGCATGCCATTGATTCTAACCGAATCACGCATGCCAAACGAGAGATGGCTATGTGAATGTTTTTTTCTTACCTGACTCTTTGCCCACACCCATCTGGTTGCCAACTGAAATGATCACCTCTCTGGAACACAACGTCTTCAGAGCCAAGTAGTCATATCCTCCGTTATTCAACCTGTAACCCTGCACAGCTGAAATCCACATACACACGCAGCATTAGAAGAATAACCTACATGTGCCATCTCTGATAAGACTAGTGAGGGTTCAGGAAGCATTCCTGTGTGTTTTCTTACTCTTGTTGCGTTCATAGGCCACAAGTTTGTGTTTGACAAGCTCTCTGAGGATCTTGTTGCAGCCGCCGTGTTTGAGGCTAGCGATGGACGACAGGAGACTCACTGGGACAATCTCATGGTTCTTCATCCCCATCTCAACCTGTGTTTATTCACATGAAGAAACAAGAATAGATCATTAAAGTGCTGAAATATATGACAAACCGAGTCCGACCAAAGCTAGCCTAGCACAGGCCAATTAGCTAGCTAGCTATATGGCACAGCACAAAACAGTTAGCTTGCTACTTACCGCTGTGAGGACTCGGAAGTCATCTCGAGATAAGTACCTCAACACCACGACATTCAGCTTCCCCATGTTTTCAACCGGATAACAAACAGTTAGCGAGTGTGTTTAGAATAGTATTACTGGTACTTCTTAGGCTCAGTAGTCCACATTTTTAGTAAACACACGTGCAAGGCGGAAGTTCGAGGAACGGAGAAACGTCACTTCAGGTTTACCAAAGAATTTCTAATATAGACCGGCTTTGGGTTTACGTTCGACATCATCTTGACGTACCAATACCACACGGTAATACAACACACAAGAGTTTACACAACATACGTTAACAATGTTTCAGCGTAAATAATAATAATAATGAAATTGAATAATAAAACAACACATAGCATTATCATTAACATCACATAAGCATGGATGTATAAAAAAGGGGGATGTTTACTACCACCTAGTGGTAAAGTGGTGAAATAGTAGGCCTAAACGTGTAAGGGGGCACAGCTTGTAAGGACCATAGACAGTATATAATGGACCAATAGACCCCGTTGCTCTGGACGGAGACCAGTGAAGGCTATTAGAAGCACTTTTCCGGTGATGGCCAGCTTTACTGCGCAGCCTCCAACTGAGAGAATGTGACGTGAGCAACGTGTCTGAAAGTTGTAAGTCTTCTGGTAGCTGTGCCAAGAGAAATCTCAATCATTCCCAATCTTACAGATACGGAGACTGTAGGTGTATGTAAGGAGATAACATGGGCACAGGCTAATTATTGATCACTAACATGCTAGTTAACATTAGTAATTAAACCTAAACATCTCATGTAAATCGAAACTGCCTGCGAGCTTCTCCTGTACTATACGGTAATTCCTCTACTATGCGACAGTAAATCACTTGGTTATGACACAATCGTTAGCTTATTTTTACAAAAACGTCTGCTACGGAGCCATAACGTGAGGTACAAGGTAATGAAGCCTTTTATACATTGTCGTGTTTCTTTGGAACTAAACAACGGACAAATAGAGTCTTCAAACAATTCTGATGTAAAGTTATTCGCAGTCAAGTGACGTAAAAAAAAATGGCGGTCAGCGGAATGCTAACAAGAGGTGATGGCCAGTTAGCAACAAAATGGCGCTATGATGGCTCAAGTTCTGAAGCGAAGCTTACCCCCTTGGTAAGGACGCGCTCTGTTTACAAGTGGTCAAGGAAAATAGAAGTATTTCTGTTTTTACTTAATGTCTACTGTGCTCTGTGTCCTGATTTCATGCTAAAAACTATTTTACAGCCTACAGTTTTTTTTAACCTGTTTCCAACTTCAAAAATATTTCTGTAGCTGTTTCAACGCCAGCAATTTTAGGCTTAAAAAAGCATAGGTTTAAATAATAAAAGGAAAGATGGCTGAATTTACTGTCATGTCTTGTAGTCATTATACTGTAGATCAGCAGTGATGTGATTCCAAGAGAAGTTTCCCCTCAGGGACAATAAAATATCTCATATGTTATCATAAAATGAAAGAAATAGTGATGCTACAGGAAACACTGCATAATCCCAGTCAAATGTGAAGGTCAGGTGTGTGTGTGTGCGTGCTGCATGTGTGTGTGTGTTTGTATGTTTGTGTTTGTAAGAGAAAAGGTGTTAAACAGAGATTTACCAACGGTTGCCGTAACAGCTGGATTTTGTGCATTCCATGGGCAGGTATGTTCTGAACAGAGTGTGTGTGCGTGTGTGTGTGTGTGTGTGTGTGTGTGTGTGTTTACTCAGGACTGCCCTGTGACAGACACCACTCTGTTCTGCTGCCAGTACACACACAGGGAGATAGGATGGCAAGGGAGATGGGATGGTGAGGGAGCTAGCCGGGGATAGGATGGTGAGGGAGATAGAATGGTGAGGGAGATAGTGGGGGATAGGATGGTGAGGGATATAGTGGGGGATAGGATGGTGAGGGAGATAGGATGGCAAGGGAGATGGGATGGTGAGGGAGCTATCCGGGGATAGGATGGTGAGGGAGATAGAATGGTGAGGGAGATAGTGGGGGATAGGATGGTGAGGGATATAGTGGGGGGATAGGATTGTGAGGGAGATAGGATGGAGAGGGAGATAGGATGGTGAGGGAGATAGTGGGGGATAGGATGGTGAGGGATATAGTGGGGGAAAGGATGGTGAGGGAGATAGGATGTGAGGGAGATAGTGGGTTATAGGATGGTGAGGGATATAGTGGGGGATAGGATGGAGAGGGAGATAGGATGGAGAGGGAGATAGAATGGTGAGGGAGATAGGATGGTGAGGGATATAGTGGGGGATAAGATGGTGAGGGAGATAAGATGGAGAGGGAGATAGGATGGTGAGGGAGATGGGATGGTGAGGGATATAGCAGGGGATAGGATGGAGAGGGAGATGGGATGGAGAGAGAGATAGGATGGTGAGGGAGATGGGATGGTGAGGGATATAGCGGGGGATAGGATGGTGAGGGAAATAGTATGGTTAGGGAGCTAGTGGGGGATAGGATGGTGAGGAATATAGTGGGGGATAGGATGGAGAGGGAGATAGGATGGTGAGGGAGATAGCGGGAGATAGGATGGTGAGGGAGATAGTGGGGGATAGGATGGTGAGGGGATATAGTGGGGGATAGCATGGTGAGGGAGATAGGATGGAGGGAGATAGGATGGCGAGGGAGATAGTGGGGGATAGGATGGTAAGGGATATAGTGGGTGATAGGATGGTGAGGAAGATGGGATGGTGAGGGAGCTAGGATGGTGAGGGAGATAGGATGGTGAGGGATATAGTGGGGGATAAGATGGTGAGGGAGATAGTATGGTTAGGGAGCTAGTGGGGGATAGGATGGTGAGGGATATAGTGGGGGATAGGATGGAGAGGGAGATGGGATGGAGAGAGAGATAGGATGGTGAGGGAGATGGGATGGTGAGGGATATAGCGGGGGATAGGATGGTGAGGGAAATAGTATGGTTAGGGAGCTAGTGGGGGATAGGATGGTGAGGAATATAGTGGGGGATAGGATGGAGAGGGAGATAGGATGGTGAGGGAGATAGCGGAGATAGGATGGTGAGGGAGATAGTGGGGGATAGGATGGTGAGGGATATAGTGGGGGATAGCATGGTGAGGGAGATAGGATGGAGAGGGAGATAGGATGGCGAGGGAGATAGTGGGGGATAGGATGGTAAGGGATATAGTGGGTGATAGGATGGTGAGGGAGATGGGATGGTGAGGGAGCTAGGATGGTGAGGGATATAGTGGGGGATAGGATGGTGAGGGAGATGGGATGGAGAGGGAGATAGGATGGTGAGGGATATAGTGGGGGATAGGATGGTGAGGGAGATAGTGGGGGATAGGATGGTGAGGGAGATAGGATGGCAAGGGAGATGGGATGGTGAGGGAGCTAGGATGGTGAGGGATATAGTGGGGGATAGGATGGTGAGGGAGATAGGATGGAGAGGGAGATGGGATGGAGAGGGAGATAGGATGGTGAGGGATATAGTGGGGATAGGATGGTGAGGGAGATAGGATGGAGAGGGAGATGGGATGGAGAGGGAGATAGGATGGTGAGGGAGATGGGATGGTGAGGGATATAGCGGGGGATAGGATGGTGAGGGAGATAGTATGGTTAGGGAGCTAGTGGGGGATCGGATGGTGAGGGATATAGTGGGGGATAGGATGGAGAGGGAGATAGGATGGAGAGGGAGATGGGATGGTGAGGGAGATGGGATGGTGAGGGATATAGCGGGGGATAGGATGGTGAGGGAGATAGTATGGTTAGGGAGCTAGTGGGGGATAGGATGGTGAGGAATATAGTGGGGATAGGATGGAGAGGGAGATAGGATGGTGAGGGATATAGTGGGGATAGGATGGTGAGGGAGATAGGATGGAGAGGGATATGGGATGGAGAGGGAGATAGGATGGTGAGGGATATAGCGGGGGATAGGATGGTGAGGGAGATAGTATGGTTAGGGAGCTAGTCGAGGATAGGATGGTGAGGGATATAGTTGGGGATAGGATGGAGAGGGAGATAGGATGGAGAGGGAGATGGGATGGAGAGAAAGATAGGATGGTGAGGGAGATGGGATGGTGAGGGATATAGCGGGGATAGGATGGTGAGGGAGATAGTATGGTTAGGGAGCTAGTGGGGGATAGGATGGTGAGGAATATAGTGGGGGATAGGATGGAGAGGGAGATAGGATGGTGAGGGAGACGGGATGGAGAGAGATAGGATGGTGAGGGAGATGGGATGGCGAGGGAGATAGCGGGGGATAGGATGGTGAGGGAGATAGTGGGGATAGGATGGTGAGGGATATAGTGGGGATAGGATGGTGAGGGAGATAGGATGGAGAGGGAGATAGGATGGTGAGGGAGAAAGTGGGGGATAGGATGGTAAGGGATATAGTGGGTGATAGGATGGTGAGGGAGATAGGATGGAGAGGGAGATAGTGGGGGATAGGATGGTGAGGGATATAGTGGGGGATAGGATGGTGAGGGAGATAGGATGGAGAGGGAGATAGGATGGTGAGGGGAGATAGTGGGGGATGGGATGGTGAGGGATATAGTGGGGGATAGGATGGTGAGGGAGATAGTGGGGATAGGATGGTGAGGGAGATAGGATGGAGGGAGATGGGATGGTGAGGGATATAGTGGGGATAGGATGGTGAGGGAGATAGGATGGAGAGGGAGATGGGATGGAGAGAGAGATAGGATGGTGAGGGATATAGTGGGGGATAGGATGGAGAGGGAGATAGGATGGAGAGAGAGATAGGATGGTGAGGGAGATGAGATGGTGAGGGATAGGGGGGGGATGGTGAGGGAGATAGGATGGAGAGGGAGATAGGATGGTGAGGGAGATAGGATGGTGAGGGAGATGGGATGGTGAGGGAGATGGGATGGAGAGGGAGATAGGATGGTGAGGGAGATGGGATGGTGAGGGATATAGCGGGGGATAGGATGGTGAGGGGGGAGATAGTATGGTTAGGGAGCTAGTGGGGGATAGGATGGTGAGGGATATAGTGGGGGATAGGATGGAGAGGAGATAGGATGGTGAGGGATATAGGGGGATAGGATGGTGAGGGAGATAGGATGGAGAGGGATATGGGATGGAGAGGGAGATGGGATGGTGAGGGATATATGGGGATAGGATGGTGAGGGAGATAGTATGGTTAGGAGGTGAGGATAGGATGGTGAGGAATATAGTGGGGGATGGGATGGAGAGGGAGATAGGATGGAGTGGGGAGAGGGATGGTGAGGGAGACGGGATGGGGGAGAGGATGGTGGAGGGAGATGGGATGGCGGAGGGAGATGGCGGGGGATAGGATGGTGAGGGGGGATGGGTGGGGGATAGGATGGTGAGGGAGAGAGTGGGGGATAGGATGGTGAGGGAGATAGGATGGTGAGGGAGATAGGATGGTGAGGGAGATGGGATGGAGAGAGATAGCGGGAGATAGGATGGTGAGGGAGATAGGATGGTGAGGGAGATAGGATGGAGAGGGAGATAGTGGGGGATGGGATGGTGAGGGAGATGGTGGGGATAGGATGGATGGTGAGGGAGATGAGGATGGTGAGGGGAGATAGAGGGGGATAGGATGGGAGGGGGATGGGGGGGATAGGATGGTGAGGGAGATAGGATGGTGAGGGAGATAGGATGGAGGGAGATGGGGATGGTGAGGGGGATGGGATGGTGAGGAGATGGGGGGGATAGGATGGTGAGGGAGATGGGAGGATGGGGTGAGGAGATGGGATGGTGAGGGGAGATAGGATGGAGGAGGAGATGGTGAGGGATGAGGAGGGGATATAGTGGGGGATAGGATGGTGGGGAGATAGGATATGGTTAGGGAGAGAGTGGGGATGGAGGGAGATGGGATGGTGAGGGATATAGCGGGGGGGATGGGATGGAGAGTGGGGAAATAGGATGGTGAGGGATATAGTGGGGGATAGGATGGTGAGGAGATAGGATGGGAGGGATATGGGATGGAGGAGATAGGATGGTGGGGGATATGGTGGGGGGATAGGATGGTGGGGAGATAGTATGGTTAGGGCTAGTGGGGGATAGGATGGTGAGGAATATAGACAGGGGGATAGGATGGAGAGGAGATAGGATGGAGAGGGAGATGGGATGGGTGGGGGAGACATGGGATGGAGAGATAGGATGGGAGGGGATGGGGGAGATGGGATGGGAGGGGAGAGTGGGGATAGGATGGTGGGGGGAGATGGTGGGGATAGGGGTGGGGGGAGATGGGGGATGGGAGGGAGATAGTGGGGGGGGGAGATAGGATGAGAGGGAGATAGTGGGGATAGGATGGTGAGGAGATAGGATGGAGAGGGAGATAGTGGGGGATAGGATGGTGAGGGAGATAGTGGGGGATAGGATGGTGAGGGGAGATAGGGGGGGATGGGATGGTGGGGGAGGATGGTGGGGATAGGATGGTGGGGAGATAGGATGGTGAGGGGAGATAGTGGGGGATAGGATGGTGAGGGAGATAGTGGGGGGATAGGATGGTGAGGGATAGGATGGTGTAGGGATGGGATGGAGAGGGAGATGGGATGGTGAGGGGAGATAGGGATGGTGAGGGAGATAGTGGGGAGGATAGGATGGTGAGGGAGATAGGATGGTGAGGGATAGGGAGATGGGATGGAGAGTGGAGATAGTGGGGGTGAGGGAGATGGGGATGGTAGGAGGATATGGGGGGATAGGATGGTGAGGGAGATAGGATGGTGAGGGAGATAGTGGGGGATAGGATGGTGAGGGGATATAGGTTGGGATGGAGAGGGATATGGATGGTGGGGATAGGATGGGGGGAGAGGATGGGGAGGGGGATGGGATGGTGGAGATAGTGAGGGATGGATGGGGGGATGGGGATGGTGAGGGGAGATGGGATGGAGGGGAGTGGGATAGGATGGTGGGGAGATGGGATGGTGAGGAGATAGGATGGTGAGGGATATGGGGGGGGGTGAGGGATGGTGGAGGAGATAGTGGGGATAGGATGGAGAGGGGAGATGGGATGGTGAGGGAGATAGGATGGAGAGGGAGATGGGGGGTGATAGGGGATGTGGGGATAGGATGGGGATGGTGGGGGGATGGTGAGGGGGATAGGATGGTGAGGGAGGATGGGGGATGGATGGTGGGGGAGGATGGTGGAGGATATAGATAGGATGGTGAGGAGATAGGATGGAGAGGGGATGGTGGGGGATAGGATGGTGAGGGATATAGTGGGGATGATGGTGGGGAGATAGGATGGTGAGGGGATAGGATGGTGAGGAGAGTGGGGATAGGAGGGATAGGGAGATGGGGGATGGGATGGTGAGGGGAGATGGGATGGTGAGGGAGTGGGGGATGGATGGTGGGGATAGGATGGGGGAGGGGATGGGTGGAGATGGGATGGAGAGGGAGATGGGATGGGAGGGGATGGTGGGGGAGATGGATGGTGGGGGATAGGATGGATGAGGGAGATAGTGGGGGGGGTGAGGGATGTGGGGGGGATAGGTGGGGGAGATGGGAGGAGATAGGATGGTGAGGGAGATGGTGGGGGGATGGTGGGATGGTGGGGGATAGGATGGTGGGGGATAGGATGGTGAGGGAGATAGGACAGGATGGAGGGAGATGGGGATAGGATGGTGGGGAGATGGGGGATGGGATGGTGAGGGAGGGATGGGATGGGGGGGATAGATGGTGAGGGGAGATGGGATGGTGAGGGAGAGGGGGGATAGGATGGTGAGGGAGATAGTGGGGGGATAGGATGGTGAGGGATATAGTGGGGAGGGAGGATGGAGAGGGGAGATGGGATGGAGGGAGGGGAGGATGGTGAGGGAGAGGGGATAGGATGGGGGGATGGTGATAGGATATGAGGGGATATGGTGGGGGATAGGATGGTGAGGGAGATAGGA